>NW_027672229.1:0-81000 GCF_964165515.1 Mesoplodon bidens | reverse complement strand
GAATTAATATACAATATTTGTTTTTCTCTTTCCTGACTTACTTCACTCTGTATGACAGTCTGTAGATCCATCAACTTCTCTACAAATGACTCAGTTTCGTTCCTTTTTATGGCTGAGTAATATTCCATTTTATATATGTACCACATCTTTATCCATTCGTCTGTCTGTGGGCATTTAGGTTGCTTCCATTACCTGGCTATTGTAAATAGTGCTGCAATGAACATTGTGGTGAATGTGTCTCTGTGATTTATGGTTTTCTCTGGGTATATGCCGAGAAGTGGGATTGCTGGATCCTATGGTAATTCTCTTTTTAGTTTTTTAAAGGAACCTCCATACTGTTCTCCATAGTGACTGTATCAATTTACATTCCCACCAATAGCGGAAGAGGGTTCCTTTTGTCCACACCCTCCCCAGAATTTGTTGTTTGTAGATTATCTGATGATGCCGATTCTAACAGGTGTGAGGTCTTACCTCATTGTAGTTTTCATTTGCATTTCTCTAATAATTAGTGATGTTGAGCAGATTTTCATGTGCGTCTTGCCCATCTCTGTGTCTTCTTTGAAGAAACGTCTATTTAGATCTTCTGCCCATTTTTGTATTGGGTTGTTTGTTGTATTAATATTAAGCTGCATGAGCTGTATATATATATTGGAGATTAAACCTTTGTCCATTGATTCGTTTGTGAACGTTTTCGCCCCTTCTGAGGGTTACCTTTTTCCATTCCCGTTTTTTTAACAAAGAAAGAAAGCAAGCAAAAGAATCAGAACACTAATGTGTGTGAAATATGCCTCTTGAAACTGTCGTTTTGAAATATGGACGTCTTTTGAAATTTTTGGTCGATATATGAACCCAGGATTTGTTTTCATGGCAGGTGTCATTTACAGGCCTGTAATGATTTGGAATATCCACTGACCATTAGCGCTGGGATTAAAGCTGCTGTTGTGTGAAACGGCCACAAGGTGGCAGCAGTTCTCCCTTACCAAATCTGGTTACTAGGGCAGCAGAGCCTCAATGGAAGTCGCGTTCTAGATTGGAATGTAGAACGGAATGTACCAGGAGAAAGCCCCTCAAGTTTTTCTCACTAATTCTTGTTCGTGTTTTTAATTTAATTTTTTTATTTTTTATTACAGCAAGTTTGAGTACAACGTTTAGCTTGTTGTAGGTGTGCAAGAGGTGGTTCTTTAACACATATACATATGTCTGTTCTTCCTGGGATCCTTTTCCCATGTTCGTTATGACAGAATGTTGAGTAGTCTTCTCTTGGTACTCCGTAGGTCTTTGGTGATTATATACGTCTACTGTGTTTGTATATGTCTGTTAACCCCAATATCATAATGAATTCAATCCTCACACCTTTCCTTTGGTGAACCATAAGTTTGTTTAATGAATCTTTGATTGCCCTTCTCCGTGGAAATATCTGCCCTGGTATCAATTTATAGGTAACACCTATAAGTGATATGATATGATATGTGTCTTTCACTTTCTGACTTACTCCAAGTCACGTGATTACCTCTAGACTCATCTACGGTGCTGCAAATGGCATTGTGTGCTTCTTTTCCTTGGCGAATATTCTGTCTTAGCGAGGTCCATTTTCTTCAATGTGATTCCCTGAGGGCTGAGGATTAGCTGACCTGGGCAGCCTGACCATGCCGGCAAGCCCTCCCCAGGTGTGCCTGGGTTGAGGTCAATATAAACAGCACTCCAGGCAGCAATAGCCCCTGCAGCTGTGCCTGACTCCATATTTTCTGCGCCGTCAGCAGTCTCGGGGCTGTGCTGGTGGGAGGGTGTGAGGGTCCACGGCTTTGTGGGTGGCCCGGTGTGAGTGGGGCTCTGCTGGACTTTCTGCAGGAGTTGCCAGGCTGCCACCTGTAAAGTAGAGGATGTGTCACCCATAACTTCCACTGGAGTATCTCTCCGGGCTGAGGTGAGTAAGGCAAAAAAGGAGTGGGGGCCGGGACAGGAGGTGTATCTCAGGCAGGGCAATGGAAAGCTTCCAGAAGAGCGCCCGTGGCCAGGACCATCCTGGCTGACCTGCAGGCACCAAGTTGGCCTGCGTGCTTTCGCTGGTGTGGCTCCACGGCCCTTCCTCTAGGCTTTCAAACCCTTGTACATATTCAGGTGTTTCACCTGGGAAGGGTGGGAACAGTTCAGCAGCAGCTGGCTTGGGGCTCAGCTCACGTTTACTCACAGAGGCCTCGGCACGGTCCCCCAGCTTTGCAATAAGGACGCTCCTTGTGTGGGCGGGTGGGGCTGCTGGCTGTATGGGAGATGATTCCCCACCTCTGACCAATTTCAGAATTGTTTACCACTGGAGCAAGTGCCTTGGTATTGTTTTCCTCTGTATAACTGTTAGGTTCAGTTTTTTTTTCCTTTTTGGGTTCAAGTTAGATTTTATTCCTCTTTTATGTATTTATAGATATAAGCATGGAAATAATTCATTCTTATAAATACATCAGTGTGAATGGAATAACTTTTTTTCAGTTTTATTTTTACATTTTATTTTTAAAAATTTTGAAATTTAATTTTATTTATTTTTTTATACACTAGGTTATTATTAGTTATCTATTTTATGCATAGACATGTATACAGGTCAATCCCAATCACCCAACTCATCCCACCACCACCACCCCATGGCTTCCCCAACTTTGTGTCCATACGTTTGTTCTCCACCTCTGTGTCTCTATTTCTGCCCTGCAAACCAGTTCATCTGTAGCATTTTTCAAGGTTCCACATATAGGAATTAATATACAATATTTGTTTTTCTCTTTCTGACTTACTTCACTCTGTATGACAGTCTGTAGATCCATCAACTTCTCTACAAATGACTCAGTTTCGTTCCTTTTTATGGCTGAGTAATATTCCATTTTATATATGTACCACATCTTTATCCATTCGTCTGTCTGTGGGCATTTAGGTTGCTTCCATTACCTGGCTATTGTAAATAGTGCTGCAATGAACATTGTGGTGAATGTGTCTCTGTGATTTATGGTTTTCTCTGGGTATATGCCGAGAAGTGGGATTGCTGGATCCTATGGTAATTCTCTTTTTAGTTTTTTAAAGGAACCTCCATACTGTTCTCCATAGTGACTGTATCAATTTACATTCCCACCAATAGCGGAAGAGGGTTCCTTTTGTCCACACCCTCCCCAGAATTTGTTGTTTGTAGATTATCTGATGATGCCGATTCTAACAGGTGTGAGGTCTTACCTCATTGTAGTTTTCATTTGCATTTCTCTAATAATTAGTGATGTTGAGCAGATTTTCATGTGCGTCTTGCCCATCTCTGTGTCTTCTTTGAAGAAACGTCTATTTAGATCTTCTGCCCATTTTTGTATTGGGTTGTTTGTTGTATTAATATTAAGCTGCATGAGCTGTATATATATATTGGAGATTAAACCTTTGTCCATTGATTCGTTTGTGAACGTTTTCGCCCCTTCTGAGGGTTACCTTTTTCCATTCCCGTTTTTTTAACAAAGAAAGAAAGCAAGCAAAAGAATCAGAACACTAATGTGTGTGAAATATGCCTCTTGAAACTGTCGTTTTGAAATATGGACGTCTTTTGAAATTTTTGGTCGATATATGAACCCAGGATTTGTTTTCATGGCAGGTGTCATTTACAGGCCTGTAATGATTTGGAATATCCACTGACCATTAGCGCTGGGATTAAAGCTGCTGTTGTGTGAAACGGCCACAAGGTGGCAGCAGTTCTCCCTTACCAAATCTGGTTACTAGGGCAGCAGAGCCTCAATGGAAGTCGCGTTCTAGATTGGAATGTAGAACGGAATGTACCAGGAGAAAGCCCCTCAAGTTTTTCTCACTAATTCTTGTTCGTGTTTTTAATTTAATTTTTTTATTTTTTATTACAGCAAGTTTGAGTACAACGTTTAGCTTGTTGTAGGTGTGCAAGAGGTGGTTCTTTAACACATATACATATGTCTGTTCTTCCTGGGATCCTTTTCCCATGTTCGTTATGACAGAATGTTGAGTAGTCTTCTCTTGGTACTCCGTAGGTCTTTGGTGATTATATACGTCTACTGTGTTTGTATATGTCTGTTAACCCCAATATCATAATGAATTCAATCCTCACACCTTTCCTTTGGTGAACCATAAGTTTGTTTAATGAATCTTTGATTGCCCTTCTCCGTGGAAATATCTGCCCTGGTATCAATTTATAGGTAACACCTATAAGTGATATGATATGATATGTGTCTTTCACTTTCTGACTTACTCCAAGTCACGTGATTACCTCTAGACTCATCTACGGTGCTGCAAATGGCATTGTGTGCTTCTTTTCCTTGGCGAATATTCTGTCTTAGCGAGGTCCATTTTCTTCAATGTGATTCCCTGAGGGCTGAGGATTAGCTGACCTGGGCAGCCTGACCATGCCGGCAAGCCCTCCCCAGGTGTGCCTGGGTTGAGGTCAATATAAACAGCACTCCAGGCAGCAATAGCCCCTGCAGCTGTGCCTGACTCCATATTTTCTGCGCCGTCAGCAGTCTCGGGGCTGTGCTGGTGGGAGGGTGTGAGGGTCCACGGCTTTGTGGGTGGCCCGGTGTGAGTGGGGCTCTGCTGGACTTTCTGCAGGAGTTGCCAGGCTGCCACCTGTAAAGTAGAGGATGTGTCACCCATAACTTCCACTGGAGTATCTCTCCGGGCTGAGGTGAGTAAGGCAAAAAAGGAGTGGGGGCCGGGACAGGAGGTGTATCTCAGGCAGGGCAATGGAAAGCTTCCAGAAGAGCGCCCGTGGCCAGGACCATCCTGGCTGACCTGCAGGCACCAAGTTGGCCTGCGTGCTTTCGCTGGTGTGGCTCCACGGCCCTTCCTCTAGGCTTTCAAACCCTTGTACATATTCAGGTGTTTCACCTGGGAAGGGTGGGAACAGTTCAGCAGCAGCTGGCCTGGGGCTCAGCTCACGTTTACTCACAGAGGCCTCGGCACGGTCCCCCAGCTTTGCAATAAGGACGCTCCTTGTGTGGGCGGGTGGGGCTGCTGGCTGTATGGGAGATGATTCCCCACCTCTGACCAATTTCAGAATTGTTTACCACTGGAGCAAGTGCCTTGGTAGTGTTTTCCTCTGTATAACTGTTAGGTTCAGTTTTTTTTTCCTTTTTGGGTTCAAGTTAGATTTTATTCCTCTTTTATGTATTTATAGATATAAGCATGGAAATAATTCATTCTTATAAATACATCAGTGTGAATGAAATAACTTTTTTTCAGTTTTATTTTTACATTTTATTTTTAAAAATTTTGAAATTTAATTTTATTTATTTTTTTATACACTAGGTTATTATTAGTTATCTATTTTATGCATAGACATGTATACAGGTCAATCCCAATCACCCAACTCATCCCACCACCACCACCCCATGGCTTCCCCCACTTTGTGTCCATACGTTTGTTCTCCACCTCTGTGTCTCTATTTCTGCCCTGCAAACCAGTTCATCTGTAGCATTTTTCAAGGTTCCACATATAGGAATTAATATACAATATTTGTTTTTCTCTTTCTGACTTACTTCACTCTGTATGACAGTCTGTAGATCCATCAACTTCTCTACAAATGACTCAGTTTCGTTCCTTTTTATGGCTGAGTAATATTCCATTTTATATATGTACCACATCTTTATCCATTCGTCTGTCTGTGGGCATTTAGGTTGCTTCCATTACCTGGCTATTGTAAATAGTGCTGCAATGAACATTGTGGTGAATGTGTCTCTGTGATTTATGGCTTTCTCTGGGTATATGCCCAGAAGTGGGATTGCTGGATCCTATGGTAATTCTCTTTTTAGTTTTTTAAAGGAACCTCCATACTGTTCTCCATAGTGACTGTATCAATTTACATTCCCACCAATAGCGGAAGAGGGTTCCTTTTGTCCACACCCTCCCCAGAATTTGTTGTTTGTAGATTATCTGATGATGCCGATTCTAACAGGTGTGAGGTCTTACCTCATTGTAGTTTTCATTTGCATTTCTCTAATAATTAGTGATGTTGAGCAGATTTTCATGTGCGTCTTGCCCATCTCTGTGTCTTCTTTGAAGAAACGTCTATTTAGATCTTCTGCCCATTTTTGTATTGGGTTGTTTGTTGTATTAATATTAAGCTGCATGAGCTGTATATATATATTGGAGATTAAACCTTTGTCCATTGATTCGTTTGTGAACGTTTTCGCCCCTTCTGAGGGTTACCTTTTTCCATTCCCGTTTTTTTAACAAAGAAAGAAAGCAAGCAAAAGAATCAGAACACTAATGTGTGTGAAATATGCCTCTTGAAACTGTCGTTTTGAAATATGGACGTCTTTTGAAATTTTTGGTCGATATATGAACCCAGGATTTGTTTTCAGGGCAGGTGTCATTTACAGGCCTGTAATGATTTGGAATATCCACTGACCATTAGCGCTGGGATTAAAGCTGCTGTTGTGTGAAACGGCCACAAGGTGGCAGCAGTTCTCCCTTACCAAATCTGGTTACTAGGGCAGCAGAGCCTCAATGGAAGTCGCGTTCTAGATTGGAATGTAGAACGGAATGTGCCAGGAGAAAGCCCCTCATGTTTGTCTCACTACATCTTGTTCGTGTTTTTAATTTAATTTTTTATTTTTTATTACAGCAAGTTTGAGTACAACGTTTAGCTTGTTGTAGGTGTGCAAGAGGTGGTTCTTTTACACATATACATATGTCTGTTCTTCCTGGGATCCTTTTCCCATGTACGTTATGACAGAATTTTGAGTAGTCTTCTCTTGGTACTCCGTAGGTCTTTGGTGATTATATATGTCTACTGTGTTTGTATATGTCTGTTAACCCCAATATCGTAATGAATTCAATCCTCACACCTTTCCTTTGGTGAACCATAAGTTTGTTTAATGAATCTTTGATTGCCCTTCTCCGTGGAAATATCTGCCCTGGTATCAATTTATAGGTAACACCTATAAGTGATATGATATGATATGTGTCTTTCACTTTCTGACTTACTCCAAGTCACGTGATTACCTCTAGACTCATCTACGGTGCTGCAAATGGCATTGTGTGCTTCTTTTCCTTGGCGAATATTCTGTCTTAGCGAGGTCCATTTTTCTGCAATGTGATTCCCTGAGGGCTGAGGATTAGCTGACCTGGGCAGCCTGACCCTGCCAGCAAGCCCTCCCCAGGTGTGCCTGGGTTGAGGTCAATATAAACAGCACTCCAGGCAGCAATAGCCCCTGCAGCTGTGCCTGACTCCATATTCTCTGCCCCGTCAGCAGTCTCGGGGCTGTGCTGGTGGGAGGGTGTGAGGGTCCACGGCTTTGTGGGTGGCCCGGTGTGAGTGGGGCTCTGCTGGACTTTCTGCAGGAGTTGCCAGGCTGCCACCTCTAAAGAAGAGGATGTGTCACCCATAACTTCCACTGGAGTATCTCTCCGGGCTGAGGTGAGTAAGGAAAAAAAAGGAGTGGGGGCCGGGACAGGAGGGGTATCTCAGGCAGGGCAATGGAAAGCTTCCAGAAGAGCGCCCGTGGCCAGGACCATCCTGGCTGACCTGCAGGCACCAAGGTGGCCTGCGTGCTGTCGCTGGTGTGGCTCCACGGCCCTTCCTCTAGGCTTTCAAGCCCTTGTACATATTCAGGTGTTTCACCTGGGAAGGGTGGGAACAGTTCAGCAGCAGCTGGCCTGGGGCTCAGCTCACGTTTACTCACAGAGGCCTCGGCACGGTCCCCCAGCTTTGCAATAAGGACGCTCCTTGCGTGGGCGGGTGGGGCTGCTGGCTGTATGGGAGATGATTCCCCACCTCTGACCAATTTCAGAATTGTTTTCCACTGGAGCAAGTACCTTGGTAGTGTTTTCCTCTGTATAACTGTTAGGTTCAGTTTTTTTTTTCTTTTTTGGTTCAAGTTAGATTTTATTCCTCTCTTATGTATTTATGGATATAAGCATGGAAATAATTCTTTCGTATAAATACATCAGTGTGAATGGAAGAACATTTTTTCTGTTTTATTTTTACATTTTATTTTTAAAATTTTTGAAATTTAATTTTATTTTTTTATACAGTAGGTTATTCTTAGTTATCTATTTTATGCATAGACATGTATACAGGTCAATCCCAATCTCCCAACTCATCCCACCACCACCACCCCATGGCTTCCCCCACTTTGTGTCCATACGTTTGTTCTCTACCTCTGTGTGTCTATTTCTGCCCTGCAAACCAGTTCATCTGTACCATTTTTCTAGGTTCCACATATAGGCATTAATATACAATATTTGTTTTTCTCTTTCTGACTGACTTCACTCTGTATGACAGTCTCTAGATCCATCAACTTCTCTACAAATGACCCAGTGTCATTCCTTTTTATGGCTGAGTAATATTCCATTTTATATATGTACCACATCTTTATCCATTCGTCTGTCTGTGGCCATTTAGGTTGCTTCCATTACCTGGCTATTGTAAATAGTGCTGCAATGAACATTGTGGTGAATGTGTCTTTGTGATTTATGGTTTTCTCTGGGTATATGCCCAGAAGTGGGATTGCTGGATCATATTGTAATTCTGTTTTTAGTTTTTTAAAGGAACCTCCATACTGTTCTCCATAGTGACTGTATCAATTTACATTCCCACCAATAGCGGAAGAGAGTTCCTTTTGTCCACACCCTCCCCAGAACTTGTTGTTTGTAGATTATCTGATGATGCCGATTCTAACAGGTGTGAGGTCTTACCTCATTGTAGTTTTGATTTGCATTTCTCTAATAATTAGTGATGTTGAGCAGCTTTTCATGTGCGTCTTGGCCATCTCTGTGTCTTCTTTGAAGAAACGTCTATTTAGATCTTCTGCCCATTTTTGTATTGGGTTGTTTGTTGTATTAATATTAAGCTGAATGAGCTGTTTATATATATTGGAGATTAAACCTTTGTCCATTGATTCGTTTGTGAAAGTTTTCCCCCATTCTGAGGGTGGCCTTTTTCCATTCCCGTTTTTTTAACAAAGAAAGAAAGAAATCAAAAGAAGCAGAACACTAATGTGCGTGAAATATGCCTCTTGAAACTGTCGTTTTGAAATATGGACGTCTTTTGAATTTTTTGGTCGATATATGACCCCAGGATTTGTTTTCAGGGCAGGTGTCATTTACAGGCCTGTAATGATTTGGAATATCCACTGACCATTAGCGCTGGGATTAAAGCTGCTGTTGTGTGAAACGGCCACAAGGTGGCAGCAGTTCTCCCTTACCAAATCCGGTTACGAGGGCAGCAGAGCCTCAATGGAAGTCGCGTTCTAGATTGAAATGTAGAACGGAATGTGCCAGGAGAAAGCCCCTCAAGTTTTTCTCACTAATTCTTGTTCGTGTTTTTAATTTAATTTTTTATTTTTTATTACAGCAAGTTTGAGTACAACGTTTAGCTTGTTGTAGGTGTGCAAGAGGTGGTTCTTTTACACATATACATATGTCTGTTCTTCCTGGGATCCTTTTCCCATTTACGTTATGACAGAATGTTGAGTAGTCTTCTCTTGGTACTCCGTAGGTCTTTGGTGATTATATACTTCTACTGTGTTTGTATATGTCTGTTAACCCCAATATCATAATGAATTCAATCCTCACACCTTTCCTTTGGTGAACCATAAGTTTGTTTAATGAATCTTTGATTGCCCTTCTCCGTGGAAATATCTGCCCTGGTATCAATTTATAGGTAACACCTATAAGTGATATGATATGATATGTGTCTTTCACTTTCTGACTTACTCCAAGTCACGTGATTACCTCTAGACTCATCTACGGTGCTGCAAATGGCATTGTGTGCTTCTTTTCCTTGGCGAATATTCTGTCTTAGAGAGGTCCATTTTCTGCAATGTGATTCTCTGAGGGCTGAGGATTAGCTGACCTGGGCAGCCTGACCCTGCCGGCAAGCCCTCCCCAGGTGTGCCTGGGTTGAGGTCAATATAAACAGCACTCCAGGCAGCAATAGCCCCTGCAGCTGTGCCTGACTCCATATTCTCTGCCCCGTCAGCAGTCTCGGGGCTGTGCTGGTGGGAGGGTGTGAGGGTCCACGGCTTTGTGGGTGGCCCGGTGTGAGTGGGGCTCTGCTGGACTTTCTGCAGGAGTTGCCAGGCTGCCACCTGTAAAGAAGAGGATGTGTCACCCATAACTTCCACTGGAGTATCTCTCCGGGCTGAGGTGAGTACGGAAAAAAAAGGAGTGGGGGCCGGGACAGGAGGGGTATCTCAGGCAGGGCTATGGAAATCTTCCAGAAGAGCGCCCGTGGCCAGGACCATCCTGGCTGACCTGCAGGTACCAAGTTGGCCTGCGTGCTGTCGCTGGTGTGGCTCCACGGCCCTTCCTCTAGGCTTTCAAGCCCTTGTACATATTCAGGTGTTTCACCTGGGAAGGGTGGGAACAGTTCAGCAGCAGCTGGCCTGGGGCTCAGCTCACGTTTACTCACAGAGGCCTCGGCACGGTCCCCCAGCTTTGCAATAAGGACGCTCCTTGCGTGGGCGGGTGGGGCTGCTGGCTGTATGGGAGATGATTCCCCACCTCTGACCAATTTCAGAATTGTTTACCACTGCAGCAAGTGCCTTGGTAGAGTTTTCCTCTGTATAACTGTTAGGTTCAGTTTTTTTTTTTCTTTTTTGGTTCAAGTTAGATTTTATTCCTCTTTTATGTATTTATAGATATAAGCATGGAAATAATTCATTCTTATAAATACATCAGTGTGAATGGAAGAACTTTTTTTCTGTTTTATTTTTACATTTTGTTTTTAAAAATTTTGAAATTTAATATTATTTATTTTTTTATACACTAGGTTATTATTAGTTATCTATTTTATGCATATACATGTATACAGGTCAATCCCAATCTCCCAACTCATCCCACCACCACCACCCCATGGCTTCCCCCACTTTGTGTCCATACGGTTGTTCTCTACCTCTGTGTCTCTATTTCTGCCCTGCAAACCAGTTCATCTGTAGCATTTTTCTAGGTTCCACATATAGGCATTAATATACAATATTTGTTTTTCTCTTTCTGACTTACTTCACTCTGTATGACAGTCTCTAGATCCATCAACTTCTCTACAAATGACTCAGTTTCGTTCCTTTTTATGGCTGAGTAATATTCCATTTTATATATGTACCACATCTTTATCCATTCGTCTGTCTGTGGGAATTTAGGTTGCTTCCATTACCTGGCTATTGTAAATAGTGCTGCAATGAACATTGTGGTGAATGTGTCTCTGTGATTTATGGTTTTCTCTGGGTATATGCCCAGAAGTGTGATTGCTGGATCCTATGGTAATTCTGTTTTTAGTTTTTTAAAGGAACCTCCATACTGCTCTCCATAGTGACTGTATCAATTTACATTCCCACCAATAGCGGAAGAGGGTTCCTTTTGTCCACACCCTCCCCAGAATTTGTTGTTTGTAGATTATCTGATGATGCCGATTCTAACAGGTGTGAGGTCTTACCTCACTGTAGTTTTGATTTGTATTTCTCTAATAATTAGTGATGTTGAGCAGTTTTTCATGTGCGTCTTGGCCATCTCTGTGTCTTCTTTGAAGAAACGTCTATTTAGATCTTCTGCCCATTTTTGTATTGGGTTGTTTGTTGTATTAATATTAAGCTGCATGAGCTGTATATATATATTGGAGATTAAACCTTTGTCCATTGATTCGTTTGTGAACGTTTTCGCCCCTTCTGAGGGTTACCTTTTTCCATTCCCGTTTTTTTAACAAAGAAAGAAAGAAAGCAAAAGAATCAGAACACTAATGTGCGTGAAATATGCCTCTTGAAACTGTCGTTTTGAAATATGGACGTCTTTTGAATTTTTTTGTCGATATACGACCCCAGGATTTGGTTTCAGGGCAGGTGTCATTTACAGGCCTGTAATGATTTGGAATATCCACTGACCATTAGCGCTGGGATTAAAGCTGCTGTTGTGTGAAACGGCCACAAGGTGGCAGCGGTTCTCCCTTACCAAATCTGGTTAATAGGGCAGCAGAGCCTCAATGGAAGTCGCGTTTTAGATTGGAATGTAGAACGGAATGTGCCAGGAGAAAGCCCCTCAAGTTTGTCTCACTACTTCTTTTTCGTGTTTTTAATTTAATTTTTTATTTTTTATTACAGCAAGTTTGAGTACAACGTTTAGCTTGTTGTAGGTGTGCAAGAGGTGGTTCTTTTACACATATACATATGTCTGTTCTTCCTGGGATCCTTTTCCCATTTACATTATGACAGAATGTTGAGTAGTCGTCTCTTGGTACTCCGTAGGTCTTTGGTGATTATATATGTCTACTGTGTTTGTATATGTCTGTTAACCCCAATATCGTAATGAATTCAATCCTCACACCTTTCCTTTGGTGAACCATAAGTTTCTTTAATGAATCTGTGATTGCCCTTCTCCGTGGAAATATCTGCCCTGGTATCAATTTATAGGTAACACCCATAAGTGATATGATATGATATGTGTCTTTCACTTTCTGACTTACTCCAAGTCACGTGATTACCTCTAGACTCACCTACGGTGCTGCAAATGGCATTGTGTGCTTTTTTTCCTTGGCGAATATTCTGTCTTAGCGAGGTCCATTTTCTGCAATGTGATTCCCTGAGGGCTGAGGATTAGCTGACCTGGGCAGCCTGACCCTGCCGGCAAGCCCTCCCCAGGTGTGCCTGGGTTGAGGTCAATATAAACAGCACTCCAGGCAGCAATAGCCCCTGCAGCTGTGCCTGAATCCATATTCTCTGCCCCGTCAGCAGTCTCGGGGCTGTGCTGGAGGGAGGGTGTGAGGGTCCACGGCTTTGTGGGTGGCCCGGTGTGAGTGGGGCTCTGCTGGACTTTTTGCAGGAGTTGCCAGGCTGCCACCTGTAAAGAAGAGGATGTGTCACCCATAACTTCCACTGGAGTATCTCTCCGGGCTGAGGTGAGGAAGGAAAAAAGGGAGTGGGGGCCGGGACAGGAGGGGTATCTCAGGCAGGGCAATGGAAAGCTTCCAGAAGAGCGCCCGTGGCCAGGACCATCCTGGCTGACCTGCAGGCACCAAGTTGGCCTGCGTGCTGTCGCTGGTGTGGCTCCACGGCCCTTCCTCTAGGCTTTCAAGCCCTTGTACATATTCAGGTGTTTCACCTGGGAAGGGTGGGAACAGTTCAGCAGCAGCTGGCCTGGGGCTCAGCTCACGTTTACTCACAGAGGCCTCGGCACGGTCCCCCAGCTTTGCAATAAGGACGCTCCTTGCGTGGGCGGGTGGGGCTGCTGGCTGTATGGGAGATGATTCCCCACCTCTGACCAATTTCAGAATTGTTTACCACTGGAGCAAGTGCCTTGGTAGTGTTTTCCTCTGTATAACTGTTAGGTTCAGTTTTTTTTTTTTTTTTGGTTCAAGTTAGATTTTATTCCTCTTTTATGTATTTATGGATATAAGCATGGAAATAATTCATTCTTATAAATACATCAGTGTGAATGGAAGAACATTTTTTCTGTTTTATTTTTACATTTTATTTTTAAAATTTTTGAAATTTAATTTTATTTATTTTTTTTATACAGTAGGTTTTTCTTAGTTATCTATTTTATGCATAGACATGTATACAGGTCTATCCCAATCTCCCATCTCATCCCACCACCACCACCCCATGGCTTCCCCCACTTTGTGTCCATACGTTTGTTCTCTACCTCTGTGTCTCTATTTCTGCCCTGCAAACCAGTTCATCTGTAGCATTTTTCTAGGTTCCACATATAGGCATTAATATACAATATTTGTTTTTCTCTTTCTGACTTACTTCACTCTGTTTGACAGTCTCTAGATCCATCAACTTCTCTACAAATGACTCAGATTCATTCCTTTTTATGGCTGAGTAATATTCCATTTTATATATGTACCACATCTTTATCCATTCGTCTGTATGTCGGCATTTAGGTTGCTTCCATTACCTGGCTATTGTAAATAGTGCTGCAATGAACATTGTGGTGAATGTGTCTCTGTGATTTATGGTTTTCTCTTGGTATATGCCCAGAAGTGGGATTGCTGGATCCTATGGTAATTCTCTTTTTAGTTTTTTAAAGGAACCTCCATACTGTTCTCCATAGTGACTGTATCAATTTACATTCCCACCAATAGCGGAAGAGGGTTCCTTTTGTGCACACCCTCCCCAGAATTTGTTGTTTGTAGATTATCTGATGATGCCGATTCTAACAGGTGTGAGGTCTTACCTCATTGTAGTTTTGATTTGCATTTCTCTAATAATTAGTGATGTTGAGCAGCTTTTCATGTGCGTCTTGCCCATCTCTGTGTCTTCTTTGAAGAAACGTCTATTTAGATCTTCTGCCCATTTTTGTATTGGGTTGTTTGTTGTATTAATATTAAGCTGCATGAGCTGTATATATATATTGGAGATTAAACCTTTTTCCATTGATTCGTTTGTGAACGTTTTCGCCCCTTCTGAGGGTTACCTTTTTCCATTCCCGTTTTTTTAACAAAGAAAGAAAGAAAGCAAAAGAATCAGAACACTAATGTGCGTGAAATATGCCTCTTGAAACTGTCGTTTTGAAATATGGACGTCTTTTGAATTTTTTGGTCGATATATGACCCCAGGATTTGTTTTCAGGGCAGGTGTCATTTACAGGCCTGTAATGATTTGGAATATCCACTGACCATTAGCGCTGGGATTAAAGCTGCTGTTGTGTGAAACGGCCACAAGGTGGCAGCAGTTCTCCCTTACCAAATCTGGTTACTAGGGCAGCAGAGCCTCAATGGAAGTCGCGTTCTAGATTGAAATGTAGAACGGAATGTGCCAGGAGAAAGCCCCTCAAGTTTTTCTCACTAATTCTTGTTCGTGTTTTTAATTTAATTTTTTATTTTTTATTACAGCAAGTTTGAGTACAACGTTTAGCTTGTTGTAGGTGTGCAAGAGGTGGTTCTTTTACACATATACATATGTCTGTTCTTCCTGGGATCCTTTTCCCATTTACGTTATGACAGAATGTTGAGTAGTCTTCTCTTGGTACTCCGTAGGTCTTTGGTGATTATATACTTCTACTGTGTTTGTATATGTCTGTTAACCCCAATATCATAATGAATTCAATCCTCACACCTTTCCTTTGGTGAACCATAAGTTTGTTTAATGAATCTTTGATTGCCCTTCTCCGTGGAAATATCTGCCCTGGTATCAATTTATAGGTAACACCTATAAGTGATATGATATGATATGTGTCTTTCACTTTCTGACTTACTCCAAGTCACGTGATTACCTCTAGACTCATCTACGGTGCTGCAAATGGCATTGTGTGCTTCTTTTCCTTGGCGAATATTCTGTCTTAGAGAGGTCCATTTTCTGCAATGTGATTCCCTGAGGGCTGAGGATTAGCTGACCTGGGCAGCCTGACCCTGCCGGCAAGCCCTCCCCAGGTGTGCCTGGGTTGAGGTCAATATAAACAGCACTCCAGGCAGCAATAGCCCCTGCAGCTGTGCCTGACTCCATATTCTCTGCCCCGTCAGCAGTCTCGGGGCTGTGCTGGTGGGAGGGTGTGAGGGTCCACGGCTTTGTGGGTGGCCCGGTGTGAGTGGGGCTCTGCTGGACTTTCTGCAGGAGTTGCCAGGCTGCCACCTGTAAAGAAGAGGATGTGTCACCCATAACTTCCACTGGAGTATCTCTCCGGGCTGAGGTGAGTACGGAAAAAAAAGGAGTGGGGGCCGGGACAGGAGGGGTATCTCAGGCAGGGCTATGGAAATCTTCCAGAAGAGCGCCCGTGGCCAGGACCATCCTGGCTGACCTGCAGGTACCAAGTTGGCCTGCGTGCTGTCGCTGGTGTGGCTCCACGGCCCTTCCTCTAGGCTTTCAAGCCCTTGTACATATTCAGGTGTTTCACCTGGGAAGGGTGGGAACAGTTCAGCAGCAGCTGGCCTGGGGCTCAGCTCACGTTTACTCACAGAGGCCTCGGCACGGTCCCCCAGCTTTGCAATAAGGACGCTCCTTGCGTGGGCGGGTGGGGCTGCTGGCTGTATGGGAGATGATTCCCCACCTCTGACCAATTTCAGAATTGTTTACCACTGCAGCAAGTGCCTTGGTAGAGTTTTCCTCTGTATAACTGTTAGGTTCAGTTTTTTTTTTTCTTTTTTGGTTCAAGTTAGATTTTATTCCTCTTTTATGTATTTATAGATATAAGCATGGAAATAATTCATTCTTATAAATACATCAGTGTGAATGGAAGAACTTTTTTTCTGTTTTATTTTTACATTTTGTTTTTAAAAATTTTGAAATTTAATATTTATTTTTTTATACACTAGGTTATTATTAGTTATCTATTTTATGCATATACATGTATACAGGTCAATCCCAATCTCCCAACTCATCCCACCACCACCACCCCATGGCTTCCCCCACTTTGTGTCCATACGGTTGTTCTCTACCTCTGTGTCTCTATTTCTGCCCTGCAAACCAGTTCATCTGTAGCATTTTTCTAGGTTCCACATATAGGCATTAATATACAATATTTGTTTTTCTCTTTCTGACTTACTTCACTCTGTATGACAGTCTCTAGATCCATCAACTTCTCTACAAATGACTCAGTTTCGTTCCTTTTTATGGCTGAGTAATATTCCATTTTATATATGTACCACATCTTTATCCATTCGTCTGTCTGTGGGCATTTAGGTTGCTTCCATTACCTGGCTATTGTAAATAGTGCTGCAATGAACATTGTGGTGAATGTGTCTCTGTGATTTATGGTTTTCTCTGGGTATATGCCCAGAAGTGTGATTGCTGGATCCTATGGTAATTCTGTTTTTAGTTTTTTAAAGGAACCTCCATACTGCTCTCCATAGTGACTGTATCAATTTACATTCCCACCAATAGCGGAAGAGGGTTCCTTTTGTCCACACCCTCCCCAGAATTTGTTGTTTGTAGATTATCTGATGATGCCGATTCTAACAGGTGTGAGGTCTTACCTCACTGTAGTTTTGATTTGTATTTCTCTAATAATTAGTGATGTTGAGCAGCTTTTCATGTGCGTCTTGGCCATCTCTGTGTCTTCTTTGAAGAAACGTCTATTTAGATCTTCTGCCCATTTTTGTATTGGGTTGTTTGTTGTATTAATATTAAGCTGCATGAGCTGTATATATATATTGGAGATTAAACCTTTGTCCATTGATTCGTTTGTGAACGTTTTCGCCCCTTCTGAGGGTTACCTTTTTCCATTCCCGTTTTTTTAACAAAGAAAGAAAGAAAGCAAAAGAATCAGAACACTAATGTGCGTGAAATATGCCTCTTGAAACTGTCGTTTTGAAATATGGACGTCTTTTGAATTTTTTTGTCGATATACGACCCCAGGATTTGGTTTCAGGGCAGGTGTCATTTACAGGCCTGTAATGATTTGGAATATCCACTGACCATTAGCGCTGGGATTAAAGCTGCTGTTGTGTGAAACGGCCACAAGGTGGCAGCGGTTCTCCCTTACCAAATCTGGTTACTAGGGCAGCAGAGCCTCAATGGAAGTCGCGTTCTAGATTGGAATGTAGAACGGAATGTGCCAGGAGAAAGCCCCTCAAGTTTGTCTCACTACTTCTTTTTCGTGTTTTTAATTTAATTTTTTATTTTTTATTACAGCAAGTTTGAGTACAACGTTTAGCTTGTTGTAGGTGTGCAAGAGGTGGTTCTTTTACACATATACATATGTCTGTTCTTCCTGGGATCCTTTTCCCATTTACATTATGACAGAATGTTGAGTAGTCTTCTCTTGGTACTCCGTAGGTCTTTGGTGATTATATATGTCTACTGTGTTTGTATATGTCTGTTAACCCCAATATCGTAATGAATTCAATCCTCACACCTTTCCTTTGGTGAACCATAAGTTTCTTTAATGAATCTGTGATTGCCCTTCTCCGTGGAAATATCTGCCCTGGTATCAATTTATAGGTAACACCTATAAGTGATATGATATGATATGTGTCTTTCACTTTCTGACTTACTCCAAGTCACGTGATTACCTCTAGACTCATCTACGGTGCTGCAAATGGCATTGTGTGCTTTTTTTCCTTGGCGAATATTCTGTCTTAGCGAGGTCCATTTTCTGCAATGTGATTCCCTGAGGGCTGAGGATTAGCTGACCTGGGCAGCCTGACCCTGCCGGCAAGCCCTCCCCAGGTGTGCCTGGGTTGAGGTCAATATAAACAGCACTCCAGGCAGCAATAGCCCCTGCAGCTGTGCCTGAATCCATATTCTCTGCCCCGTCAGCAGTCTCGGGGCTGTGCTGGAGGGAGGGTGTGAGGGTCCACGGCTTTGTGGGTGGCCCGGTGTGAGTGGGGCTCTGCTGGACTTTTTGCAGGAGTTGCCAGGCTGCCACCTGTAAAGAAGAGGATGTGTCACCCATAACTTCCACTGGAGTATCTCTCCGGGCTGAGGTGAGGAAGGAAAAAAGGGAGTGGGGGCCGGGACAGGAGGGGTATCTCAGGCAGGGCAATGGAAAGCTTCCAGAAGAGCGCCCGTGGCCAGGACCATCCTGGCTGACCTGCAGGCACCAAGTTGGCCTGCGTGCTGTCGCTGGTGTGGCTCCACGGCCCTTCCTCTAGGCTTTCAAGCCCTTGTACATATTCAGGTGTTTCACCTGGGAAGGGTGGGAACAGTTCAGCAGCAGCTGGCCTGGGGCTCAGCTCACGTTTACTCACAGAGGCCTCGGCACGGTCCCCCAGCTTTGCAATAAGGACGCTCCTTGCGTGGGCGGGTGGGGCTGCTGGCTGTATGGGAGATGATTCCCCACCTCTGACCAATTTCAGAATTGTTTACCACTGGAGCAAGTGCCTTGGTAGTGTTTTCCTCTGTATAACTGTTAGGTTCAGTTTTTTTTTTTTTTTTGGTTCAAGTTAGATTTTATTCCTCTTTTATGTATTTATGGATATAAGCATGGAAATAATTCATTCTTATAAATACATCAGTGTGAATGGAAGAACATTTTTTCTGTTTTATTTTTACATTTTATTTTTAAAATTTTTGAAATTTAATTTTATTTATTTTTTTTATACAGTAGGTTTTTCTTAGTTATCTATTTTATGCATAGACATGTATACAGGTCTATCCCAATCTCCCATCTCATCCCACCACCACCACCCCATGGCTTCCCCCACTTTGTGTCCATACGTTTGTTCTCTACCTCTGTGTCTCTATTTCTGCCCTGCAAACCAGTTCATCTGTAGCATTTTTCTAGGTTCCACATATAGGCATTAATATACAATATTTGTTTTTCTCTTTCTGACTTACTTCACTCTGTTTGACAGTCTCTAGATCCATCAACTTCTCTACAAATGACTCAGATTCATTCCTTTTTATGGCTGAGTAATATTCCATTTTATATATGTACCACATCTTTATCCATTCGTCTGTATGTCGGCATTTAGGTTGCTTCCATTACCTGGCTATTGTAAATAGTGCTGCAATGAACATTGTGGTGAATGTGTCTCTGTGATTTATGGTTTTCTCTTGGTATATGCCCAGAAGTGGGATTGCTGGATCCTATGGTAATTCTCTTTTTAGTTTTTTAAAGGAACCTCCATACTGTTCTCCATAGTGACTGTATCAATTTACATTCCCACCAATAGCGGAAGAGGGTTCCTTTTGTGCACACCCTCCCCAGAATTTGTTGTTTGTAGATTATCTGATGATGCCGATTCTAACAGGTGTGAGGTCTTACCTCATTGTAGTTTTGATTTGCATTTCTCTAATAATTAGTGATGTTGAGCAGCTTTTCATGTGCGTCTTGCCCATCTCTGTGTCTTCTTTGAAGAAACGTCTATTTAGATCTTCTGCCCATTTTTGTATTGGGTTGTTTGTTGTATTAATATTAAGCTGCATGAGCTGTATATATATATTGGAGATTAAACCTTTGTCCATTGATTCGTTTGTGAACGTTTTCGCCCCTTCTGAGGGTTACCTTTTTCCATTCCCGTTTTTTTAACAAAGAAAGAAAGAAAGCAAAAGAATCAGAACACTAATGTGCGTGAAATATGCCTCTTGAAACTGTCGTTTTGAAATATGGACGTCTTTTGAATTTTTTGGTCGATATATGACCCCAGGATTTGTTTTCAGGGCAGGTGTCATTTACAGGCCTGTAATGATTTGGAATATCCACTGACCATTAGCGCTGGGATTAAAGCTGCTGTTGTGTGAAACGGCCACAAGGTGGCAGCAGTTCTCCCTTACCAAATCTGGTTACTAGGGCAGCAGAGCCTCAATGGAAGTCGCGTTCTAGATTGAAATGTAGAACGGAATGTGCCAGGAGAAAGCCCCTCAAGTTTTTCTCACTAATTCTTGTTCGTGTTTTTAATTTAATTTTTTATTTTTTATTACAGCAAGTTTGAGTACAACGTTTAGCTTGTTGTAGGTGTGCAAGAGGTGGTTCTTTTACACATATACATATGTCTGTTCTTCCTGGGATCCTTTTCCCATTTACGTTATGACAGAATGTTTAGTAGTCTTCTCTTGGTACTCCGTAGGTCTTTGGTGATTATATACTTCTACTGTGTTTGTATATGTCTGTTAACCCCAATATCATAATGAATTCAATCCTCACACCTTTCCTTTGGTGAACCATAAGTTTGTTTAATGAATCTTTGATTGCCCTTCTCCGTGGAAATATCTGCCCTGGTATCAATTTATAGGTAACACCTATAAGTGATATGATATGATATGTGTCTTTCACTTTCTGACTTACTCCAAGTCACGTGATTACCTCTAGACTCATCTACGGTGCTGCAAATGGCATTGTGTGCTTCTTTTCCTTGGCGAATATTCTGTCTTAGAGAGGTCCATTTTCTGCAATGTGATTCCCTGAGGGCTGAGGATTAGCTGACCTGGGCAGCCTGACCCTGCCGGCAAGCCCTCCCCAGGTGTGCCTGGGTTGAGGTCAATATAAACAGCACTCCAGGCAGCAATAGCCCCTGCAGCTGTGCCTGACTCCATATTCTCTGCCCCGTCAGCAGTCTCGGGGCTGTGCTGGTGGGAGGGTGTGAGGGTCCACGGCTTTGTGGGTGGCCCGGTGTGAGTGGGGCTCTGCTGGACTTTCTGCAGGAGTTGCCAGGCTGCCACCTGTAAAGAAGAGGATGTGTCACCCATAACTTCCACTGGAGTATCTCTCCGGGCTGAGGTGAGTACGGAAAAAAAAGGAGTTGGGGCCGGGACAGGAGGGGTATCTCAGGCAGGGCAATGGAAATCTTCAAGAAGAGCGCCCGTGGCCAGGACCATCCTGGCTCACCTGCAGGTACCAAGTTGGCCTGCGTGCTGTCGCTGGTGTGGCTCCACGGCCCTTCCTCTAGGCTTTCAAGCCCTTGTACATATTCAGGTGTTTCACCTGGGAAGGGTGGGAACAGTTCAGCAGCAGCTGGCCTGGGGCTCAGCTCACGTTTACTCACAGAGGCCTCGGCACGGTCCCCCAGCTTTGCAATAAGGACGCTCCTTGCGTGGGCGGGTGGGGCTGCTGGCTGTATGGGAGATGATTCCCCACCTCTGACCAATTTCAGAATTGTTTACCACTGCAGCAAGTGCCTTGGTAGAGTTTTCCTCTGTATAACTGTTAGGTTCAGTTTTTTTTTTTCTTTTTTGGTTCAAGTTAGATTTTATTCCTCTTTTATGTATTTATAGATATAAGCATGGAAATAATTCATTCTTATAAATACATCAGTGTGAATGGAAGAACTTTTTTTCTGTTTTATTTTTACATTTTGTTTTTAAAAATTTTGAAATTTAATATTTATTTTTTTATACACTAGGTTATTATTAGTTATCTATTTTATGCATATACATGTATACAGGTCAATCCCAATCTCCCAACTCATCCCACCACCACCACCCCATGGCTTCCCCCACTTTGTGTCCATACGGTTGTTCTCTACCTCTGTGTCTCTATTTCTGCCCTGCAAACCAGTTCATCTGTAGCATTTTTCTAGGTTCCACATATAGGCATTAATATACAATATTTGTTTTTCTCTTTCTGACTTACTTCACTCTGTATGACAGTCTCTAGATCCATCAACTTCTCTACAAATGACTCAGTTTCGTTCCTTTTTATGGCTGAGTAATATTCCATTTTATATATGTACCACATCTTTATCCATTCGTCTGTCTGTGGGCATTTAGGTTGCTTCCATTACCTGGCTATTGTAAATAGTGCTGCAATGAACATTGTGGTGAATGTGTCTCTGTGATTTATGGTTTTCTCTGGGTATATGCCCAGAAGTGTGATTGCTGGATCCTATGGTAATTCTGTTTTTAGTTTTTTAAAGGAACCTCCATACTGCTCTCCATAGTGACTGTATCAATTTACATTCCCACCAATAGCGGAAGAGGGTTCCTTTTGTCCACACCCTCCCCAGAATTTGTTGTTTGTAGATTATCTGATGATGCCGATTCTAACAGGTGTGAGGTCTTACCTCACTGTAGTTTTGATTTGTATTTCTCTAATAATTAGTGATGTTGAGCAGCTTTTCATGTGGGTCTTGGCCATCTCTGTCTTCTTTGAAGAAACGTCTATTTAGATCTTCTGCCCATTTTTGTATTGGGTTGTTTGTTGTATTAATATTAAGCTGCATGAGCTGTATATATATATTGGAGATTAAACCTTTGTCCATTGATTCGTTTGTGAACGTTTTCGCCCCTTCTGAGGGTTACCTTTTTCCATTCCCGTTTTTTTAACAAAGAAAGAAAGAAAGCAAAAGAATCAGAACACTAATGTGCGTGAAATATGCCTCTTGAAACTGTCGTTTTGAAATATGGAAGTCTTTTGAATTTTTTTGTCGATATACGACCCCAGGATTTGGTTTCAGGGCAGGTGTCATTTACAGGCCTGTAATGATTTGGAATATCCACTGACCATTAGCGCTGGGATTAAAGCTGCTGTTGTGTGAAACGGCCACAAGGTGGCAGCGGTTCTCCCTTACCAAATCTGGTTACTAGGGCAGCAGAGCCTCAATGGAAGTCGCGTTCTAGATTGGAATGTAGAACGGAATGTGCCAGGAGAAAGCCCCTCAAGTTTGTCTCACTACTTCTTTTTCGTGTTTTTAATTTATTTTTTTATTTTTTATTACAGCAAGTTAGAGTACAACGTTTAGCTTGTTGTAGGTGTGCAAGAGGTGGTTCTTTTACACATATACATATGTCTGTTCTTCCTGGGATCCTTTTCCCATTTACATTATGACAGAATGTTGAGTAGTCTTCTCTTGGTACTCCGTAGGTCTTTGGTGATTATATATGTCTACTGTGTTTGTATATGTCTGTTAACCCCAATATCGTAATGAATTCAATCCTCACACCTTTCCTTTGGTGAACCATAAGTTTCTTTAATGAATCTGTGATTGCCCTTCTCCGTGGAAATATCTGCCCTGGTATCAATTTATAGGTAACACCTATAAGTGATATGATATGATATGTGTCTTTCACTTTCTGACTTACTCCAAGTCACGTGATTACCTCTAGACTCATCTACGGTGCTGCAAATGGCATTGTGTGCTTTTTTTCCTTGGCGAATATTCTGTCTTAGCGAGGTCCATTTTCTGCAATGTGATTCCCTGAGGGCTGAGGATTAGCTGACCTGGGCAGCCTGACCCTGCCGGCAAGCCCTCCCCAGGTGTGCCTGGGTTGAGGTCAATATAAACAGCACTCCAGGCAGCAATAGCCCCTGCAGCTGTGCCTGAATCCATATTCTCTGCCCCGTCAGCAGTCTCGGGGCTGTGCTGGAGGGAGGGTGTGAGGGTCCACGGCTTTGTGGGTGGCCCGGTGTGAGTGGGGCTCTGCTGGACTTTTTGCAGGAGTTGCCAGGCTGCCACCTGTAAAGAAGAGGATGTGTCACCCATAACTTCCACTGGAGTATCTCTCCGGGCTGAGGTGAGGAAGGAAAAAAGGGAGTGGGGGCCGGGACAGGAGGGGTATCTCAGGCAGGGCAATGGAAAGCTTCCAGAAGAGCGCCCGTGGCCAGGACCATCCTGGCTGACCTGCAGGCACCAAGTTGGCCTGCGTGCTGTCGCTGGTGTGGCTCCACGGCCCTTCCTCTAGGCTTTCAAGCCCTTGTACATATTCAGGTGTTTCACCTGGGAAGGGTGGGAACAGTTCAGCAGCAGCTGGCCTGGGGCTCAGCTCACGTTTACTCACAGAGGCCTCGGCACGGTCCCCCAGCTTTGCAATAAGGACGCTCCTTGCGTGGGCGGGTGGGGCTGCTGGCTGTATGGGAGATGATTCCCCACCTCTGACCAATTTCAGAATTGTTTACCACTGGAGCAAGTGCCTTGGTAGTGTTTTCCTCTGTATAACTGTTAGGTTCAGTTTTTTTTTTTTTTTGGTTCAAGTTAGATTTTATTCCTCTTTTATGTATTTATGGATATAAGCATGGAAATAATTCATTCTTATAAATACATCAGTGTGAATGGAAGAACATTTTTTCTGTTTTATTTTTACATTTTATTTTTAAAATTTTTGAAATTTAATTTTATTTATTTTTTTTATACAGTAGGTTTTTCTTAGTTATCTATTTTATGCATAGACATGTATACAGGTCTATCCCAATCTCCCATCTCATCCCACCACCACCACCCCATGGCTTCCCCCACTTTGTGTCCATACGTTTGTTCTCTACCTCTGTGTCTCTATTTCTGCCCTGCAAACCAGTTCATCTGTAGCATTTTTCTAGGTTCCACATATAGGCATTAATATACAATATTTGTTTTTCTCTTTCTGACTTACTTCACTCTGTTTGACAGTCTCTAGATCCATCAACTTCTCTACAAATGACTCAGATTCATTCCTTTTTATGGCTGAGTAATATTCCATTTTATATATGTACCACATCTTTATCCATTCGTCTGTATGTCGGCATTTAGGTTGCTTCCATTACCTGGCTATTGTAAATAGTGCTGCAATGAACATTGTGGTGAATGTGTCTCTGTGATTTATGGTTTTCTCTTGGTATATGCCCAGAAGTGGGATTGCTGGATCCTATGGTAATTCTCTTTTTAGTTTTTTAAAGGAACCTCCATACTGTTCTCCATAGTGACTGTATCAATTTACATTCCCACCAATAGCGGAAGAGGGTTCCTTTTGTGCACACCCTCCCCAGAATTTGTTGTTTGTAGATTATCTGATGATGCCGATTCTAACAGGTGTGAGGTCTTACCTCATTGTAGTTTTGATTTGCATTTCTCTAATAATTAGTGATGTTGAGCAGCTTTTCATGTGCGTCTTGCCCATCTCTGTGTCTTCTTTGAAGAAACGTCTATTTAGATCTTCTGCCCATTTTTGTATTGGGTTGTTTGTTGTATTAATATTAAGCTGCATGAGCTGTATATATATATTGGAGATTAAACCTTTTTCCATTGATTCGTTTGTGAACGTTTTCGCCCCTTCTGAGGGTTACCTTTTTCCATTCCCGTTTTTTTAACAAAGAAAGAAAGAAAGCAAAAGAATCAGAACACTAATGTGCGTGAAATATGCCTCTTGAAACTGTCGTTTTGAAATATGGACGTCTTTTGAATTTTTTGGTCGATATATGACCCCAGGATTTGTTTTCAGGGCAGGTGTCATTTACAGGCCTGTAATGATTTGGAATATCCACTGACCATTAGCGCTGGGATTAAAGCTGCTGTTGTGTGAAACGGCCACAAGGTGGCAGCAGTTCTCCCTTACCAAATCTGGTTACTAGGGCAGCAGAGCCTCAATGGAAGTCGCGTTCTAGATTGGAATGTAGAACGGAATGTGCCAGTAGAAAGCCCCTCAAGTTTGTCTCACTACTTCTTGTTCGTGTTTTTAATTACATTTTTTATATTTTATTACAGCCAGTTTGAGTACAACGTTTAGCTTGTTGTAGGTGTGCAAGAGGTGGTTCTTTTACACATATACATATGTCTGTTCTTCCTGGGATCCTTTTCCCATTTACGTTATGACAGAATGTTGAGTAGTCTTCTCTTGGTACTCCGTAGGTCTTTGGTGATTATATATGTCTACTGTGTTTGTATATGTCTGTTAACCCCAATATCGTAATGAATTCAATCCTCACACCTTTCCTTTGGTGAACCATAAGTTTGTTTAATGAATCTGTGATTGCCCTTCTCCGTGGAAATATCTGCCCTGGTATCAATTTATAGGTAACACCTATAAGTGATATGATATGATATGTGTCTTTCACTTTCTGACTTACTCCAAGTCACGTGATTACCTCTAGACTCATCTACGGTGCTGCAAATGGCATTGTGTGCTTCTTTTCCTTGGCGAATATTCTGTCTTAGCGAGGTCCATTTTCTGCAATGTGATTCCCTGAGGGCTGAGGATTAGCTGACCTGGGCAGCCTGACACTGCCGGCAAGCCCTCCCCAGGTGTGCCTGGGTTGAGGTCAATATAAACAGCACTCCAGGCAGCAATAGCCCCTGCAGCTGTGCCTGACTCCATATTCTCTGCCCCGTCAGCAGTCTCGGGGCTGTGCTGGTGGGAGGGTGTGAGGGTCCACGGCTTTGTGGGTGGCCCGGTGTGAGTGGGGCTCTGCTGGACTTTCTGCAGGAGTTGCCAGGCTGCCACCTCTAAAGAAGAGGATGTGTCACCCATAACTTCCACTGGAGTATATCTCCGGGCTGAGGTGAGTAAGGAAAAAAAGCAGTGGGGGCCGGGACAGGAGGGGTATCTCAGGCAGGGCAATGGAAAGCTTCCAGAAGAGCGCCCGTGGCCAGGACCATTCTGGCTGACCTGCAGGCACCAAGTTGGCCTGCGTGCTTTCGCTGGTGTGGCTCCACGGCCCTTCCTCTAGGCTTTCAAGCCGTTGTACATATTCAGGTGTTTCACCTGGGAAGGGTGGGAACAGTTCAGCAGCAGCTGGCCTGGGGCTCAGCTCACGTTTACTCACAGAGGCCTCGGCACGGTCCCCCAGCTTTGCTATAAGGACGCTCCTTGCATGGGCGGTCGGGGCTGCTGGCTGTATGGGAGATGATTCCCCACCTCTGACCAATTTCAGAATTGTTTACCACTGGAGCAAGTGCCTTGGTAGTGTTTTCCTCTGTATAACTGTTAGGTTCAGTTTTTTTTTTTTCTTTTTTGGTTCAAGTTAGATTTTATTCCTCTTTTATGTATTTATAGATATAAGCATGGAAATAATTCATTCTTATAAATACATCAGTGTGAATGGAAGAACTTTTTTTCTGTTTTATTTTTACATTTTATTTTTAAAAATTTTGAAATTTAATTTTATTTATTTTTTATACACTAGGTTATTATTAGTTATCTAATTTATGCATAGACATGTATACAGGTCAATCCCAATCACCCAACTCATCCCACCACCACCACCCCATGGCTTCCCCCACTTTGTGTCCATACGTTTGTTCTCTACTTCTGTGTCTCTATTTCTGCCCTGCAAACCAGTTCATCTGTAGCATTTTTCAAGGTTCCACATATAGGCATTAGTATACAATATTTGTTTTTCTCTTTCTGACTTACTTCACTCTGTATGACAGTCTCTAGATCCATCAACTCCTCTACAAATGACTCAGTTTCATTCCTTTTTATGGCTGAGTAATATTCCATTTTATATATGTACCACATCTTTTTCCATTCGTCTGTCTGTGGGCATTTAGGTTGCTTCCATTACCTGGCTATTGTAAATAGTGCTGCAATGAACATTGTGGTGAATGTGTCTCTGTGATTTATGGTTTTCTCCGGGTATATGCCCAGAAGTGGGATTGCTGGATCCTATGGTAATTCTCTTTTTAGTTTCTTAAAGGAACCTCCATACTGTTCTCCATAGTGACTGTATCAATTTACATTCCCACCAATAGCGGAAGAGGGTTCCTTTTGTCCACACCCTCCCCAGAATTTGTTGTTTGTAGATTATCTGATGATGCCGATTCTAACAGGTGTGAGGTCTTACCTCACTGTAGTTTTGATTTGCATTTCTCTAATAATTAGTGATGTTGAGCAGCTTTTCATGTGCGTCTTGGCCATCTCTGTGTCTTCTTTGAAGAAACGTCTATTTAGATCTTCTGCCCATTTTTGTATTGGGTTGTTTGTTGTATTAATATTAAGCTGCATGAGCTGTTCATATATATTGGAGATTAAAACTTTGTCCATTGATTCGTTTGTGAACGTTTTCGCCCCTTCTGAGGGTTACCTTTTTCCATTCCCGTTTTTTTAACAAAGAAAGAAAGAAAGCAAAAGAATCAGAACACTAATGTGCGTGAAATATGCCTCTTGAAACTGTCGTTTTGAAATATGGACGTATTTTGAATTTTTTGGTCGATATATGACCCCAGGATTTGTTTTCAGGGCAGGTGTCATTTACAGGCCTGTAATGATTTGGAATATCCACTGACCATTAGTGCTGGGATTAAAGCTGCTGTTGTGTGAAACGGCCACAAGGGGGCAGCAGTTCTCCCTTACCAAATCTGGTTACTAGGGCAGCAGAGCCTCAATGGAAGTCGCGTTCTAGATTGGAATGTAGAACGGAATGTGCCAGGAGAAAGCCCCTCAAGTTTGTCTCACTACTTCTTGTTCGTGTTTTTAATTTAATTTTTTATTTTTTATTACAGCAAGTTTGAGTACAACGTTTAGCTTGTTGTAGGTGTGCAAGAGGTGGTTCTTTTACACATATACATATGTCTGTTCTTCCTGGGATCCTTTTCCAATTTACGTTATGACTGAATGTTGAGTAGTCTTCTCTTGGTACTCCGTAGGTCTTTGGTGATTATATATGTCTACTGTGTTTGTATATGTCTGTTAACCCCAATATCGTAATGAATTCAATCCTCACACCTTTCCTTTGGTGAACCATAAGTTTGTTTAATGAATCTGTGATTGCCCTTCTCCGTGGAAATATCTGCCCTGGTATCAATTTATAGGTAACACCTATAATTGATATGATATGATATGTGTCTTTCACTTTCTGACTTACTCCAAGTCACGTGATTACCTCTAGACTCATCTACGGTGCTGCAAATGGCATTGTGTGCTTCTTTTCCTTGGCGAATATTCTGTCTTAGCGAGGTCCATTTTCTGCAATGTGATTCCCCGAGGGCTGAGGATTTGCTGACCTGGGCAGCCTGACCCTGCCGGCAAGCCCTCCCCAGGTGTGCCTGGGTTGAGGTCAATATAAACACCACTCCAGGCAGCAATAGCCCCTGCAGCTGTGCCTGACTCCATATTCTCTGCCCCGTCAGCAGTCTCGGGGCTGTGCTGGAGGGTGGGTGTGAGGGTCCACGGCTTTGTGGGTGGCCCGGTGTGAGTGGGGCTCTGCTGGACTTTCTGCAGGAGTTGCCAGGCTGCCACCTGTAAAGAAGAGGATGTGTCACCCATAACTTCCACTGGAGTATCTCTCCGGGCTGAGGTGAGTAAGGAAAAAAAGGAGTGGGGGCCGGGACAGGAGAGGTATCTCACGCAGGGCAATGGAAAGCTTCCAGAAGAGCGCCCGTGGCCAGGACCATCCTGGCTGACCTGCAGGCACCAAGTTGGCCTGCGTGCTTTCGCTGGTGTGGCTCCACGGCCCTTCCTCTAGGCTTTCAAGCCCTTGTACATATTCAGGTGTTTCACCTGGGAAGGGTGGGAACAGTTCAGCAGCAGCTGGCCTGGGGCTCAGCTCACGTTTACTCACAAAGGCCTCGGCACGGTCCCCCAGCTTTGCAATAAGGACGCTCCTTGCGTGGGCGGGTGGGGCTGCTGGCTCTATGGGAGATGATTCCCCACCTCTGACCAATTTCAGAATTGTTTACCACTGGAGCAAGTGCCTTGGTAGTGTTTTCCTCTGTATAACTGTTAGGTTCAGTTTTTTTTTTTATTTTTTGGTTCAAGTTAGATTTTATTACTCTTTTATGTATTTATAGATATAAGCATGGAAATAATTCATTCTTATAAATACATCAGTGTGAATGGAAGAACTTTTTTTCTGTTTTATTTTTACATTTTATTTTGAAAAATTTTGAAATTTAATTTTATTTATTTTTTTATACACTAGTTTATTATTAGTTATCTATTTTATGCATATACATGTATACAGGTCAATCCCAATCTCCCAACTCATCCCACCACCACCACCCCATGGCTTCCCCCACTTTGTGTCGATACGTTTCTTCTCTACCTCTGTGTCTCTATTTCTGCCCTGCAAACCAGTTCATCTGTAGCATTTTTCTAGGTTCCACATATGGGCATTAATATACAATATTTGTTTTTCTCTTTCTGACTTACTTCACTCTGTATGACAGTCTCTAGATCCATCAACTTCTCTACAAATGACTCAGTTTCATTCCTTTTTATGGCTGAGTAATATTCCATTTTATATATGTACCACATCTTTATCCATTCGTCTGTCTGTGGGCATTTAGGTTGCTTCCATTACCTGGCTATTGTAAATAGTGCTGCAATGAACATTGTGGTGAATGTGTCTCTGTGATTTATGGTTTTCTCTGGGTATATGCCCAGAAGTGGGATTGCTGGATCCTATGGTAATTCTGTTTTTAGTTTTTTAAAGGAACCTCCATACTGTTCTCCATAGGGACTGTATCAATTTACATTCCCACCAATAGCGGAAGAGGGTTCCTTTTGTCCACACCCTCCCCAGAATTTGTTGTTTGTAGATTATCTGATGATGCCGATTCTAACAGGTGTGAGGTCTTACCTCATTGTAGTTTTGATTGGCATTTCTCTAATAATTAGTGATGTTGAGCAGCTTTGCATGTGCGTCTTGGCCATCTCTGTGTCTTCTTTGAAGAAACGTCTATTTAGATCTTCTGCCCATTTTTGTATTGGGTTGTTTGTTGTATTAATATTAAGCTGCATGAGCTGTATATATATATTGGAGATTAAACCTTTGTCCATTGATTCGTTTGTGAACGTTTTCGCCCCTTCTGAGGGTTACCTTATTCCATTCCCGTTTTTTTTAACAAAGAAAGAAAGAAAGCAAAAGAATCAGAACACTAATGTGCGTGAAATATGCCTCTTGAAACTGTCGTTTTGAAATATAGACGTCTTTTGAATTTTTTGGTCGATATATGACCCCAGGATTTGTTTTCAGGGCAGGTGTCATTTACAGGCCTGTAATGATTTGGAATATCCACTGACCATTAGCGCTGGGATTAAAGCTGCTGTTGTGTGAAACGGCCACAAGGTGGCAGCAGTTCTCCCTTACCAAATCTGGTTACTAGGGCAGCAGAGCCTCAATGGAAGTCGTGTTCTAGATTGGAATGTAGAACGGAATGTGCCAGGAGAAAGCCCCTCAAGTTTGTCTCACTACTTCTTTTTCGTGTTTTTAATTTAATTTTTTATTTTTTATTACAGCAAGTTTGAGTACAACGTTTAGCTTGTTGTAGGTGTGCAAGAGGTGGTTCTTTTACATATATACATATGTGTGTTCTTCCTGGGATCCTTTTCCCATGTACGTTATGACAGAATGTTGAGTAGTCTTCTCTTGGTACTCCGTAGGTCTTTGGTGATTATATATGTCTACTGTGTTTGTATATGTCTGTTAACCCCAATATCGTAATGAATTCAATCCTCACACCTTTCCTTTGGTGAACCATAAGTTTGTTTAATGAATCTTTGTTTGCCCTTCTCCGTGGAAATATCTGCCCTGGTATCAATTTATAGGTAACACCTATAAGTGATATGATATGATATGTGTCTTTCACTTTCTGACTTACTCCAAGTCACGTGATTACCTCTAGACTCATCTACGGTGCTGCAAATGGCATTGTGTGCTTCTTTTCCTTGGCGAATATTCTGTCCTAGCGAGGTCCATTTTTCTGCAATGTGATTCCCTGAGGGCTGAGGATTAGCTGACCTGGGCAGCCTGACCCTGCCAGCAAGCCCTCCCCAGGTGTGCCTGGGTTGAGGTCAATATAAACAGCACTCCAGGCAGCAATAGCCCCTGCAGCTGTGCCTGACTCCATATTCTCTGCCCCGTCAGCAGTCTCGGGGCTGTGCTGGTGGGAGGGTGTGAGGGTCCACGGCTTTGTGGGTGGCCCGGTGTGAGTGGGGCTCTGCTGGACTTTCTGCAGGAGTTGCCAGGCTGCCACCTCTAAAGAAGAGGATATGTCACCCATAACTTCCACTGGAGTATCTCTCCGGGCTGAGGTGAGTAAGGAAAAAAAAGGAGTGGGGACCGGGACAGGAGGGGTATCTCAGGCAGGGCAATGGAAAGCTTCCAGAAGAGCGCCCGTGGCCAGGACCATCCTGGCTGACCTGCAGGCACCAAGGTGGCCTGCGTGCTGTCGCTGGTGTGGCTCCACGGCCCTTCCTCTAGGCTTTCAAGCCCTTGTACATATTCAGGTGTTTCACCTGGGAAGGGTGGGAACAGTTCAGCAGCAGCTGGCCTGGGGCTCAGCTCACGTTTACTCACAGAGGCCTCGGCACGGTCCCCCAGCTTTGCAATAAGGACGCTCCTTGCGTGGGCGGGTGGGGCTGCTGGCTGTATGGGAGATGATTCCCCACCTCTGACCAATTTCAGAATTGTTTTCCACTGGAGCAAGTACCTTGGTAGTGTTTTCCTCTGTATAACTGTTAGGTTCAGTTTTTTTTTTCTTTTTTGGTTCAAGTTAGATTTTATTCCTCTTTTATGTATTTATGGATATAAGCATGGAAATAATTCTTTCGTATAAATACATCAGTGTGAATGGAAGAACATTTTTTCTATTTTATTTTTACATTTTATTTTTAAAATTTTTGAAATTTAATTTTATTTTTTTTATACAGTAGGTTATTCTTAGTTATCTATTTTATGCATAGACATGTATACAGGTCAATCCCAATCTCCCAACTCATCCCACCATCACCACCCCATGGCTTCCCCCACTTTGTGTCCATACGTTTGTTCTCTACCTCTGTGTGTCTATTTCTGCCCTGCAAACCAGTTCATCTGTACCATTTTTCTAGGTTCCACATATAGGCATTAATATACAATATTTGTTTTTCTCTTTCTGACTGACTTCACTCTGTATGACAGTCTCTAGATCCATCAACTTCTCTACAAATGACACAGTTTGATTCCTTTTTATGGCTGAGTAATATTCCATTTTATATATGTACCACATCTTTATCCATTCGTCTGTCTGTGGCCATTTAGGTTGCTTCCATTACCTGGCTATTGTAAATAGTGCTGCAATGAACATTGTGGTGAATGTGTCTTTGTGATTTATGGTTTTCTCTGGGTATATGCCCAGAAGTGGGATTGCTGGATCATATTGTAATTCTGTTTTTAGTTTTTTAAAGGAACCTCCATACTGTTCTCCATAGTGACTGTATCAATTTACATTCCCACCAATAGCGGAAGAGAGTTCCTTTTGTCCACACCCTCCCCAGAATTTGTTGTTTGTAGATTATCTGATGATGCCGATTCTAACAGGTGTGAGGTCTTACCTCATTGTAGTTTTGATTTGCATTTCTCTAATAATTAGTGATGTTGAGCAGCTTTTCATGTGCGTCTTGGCCATCTCTGTGTCTTCTTTGAAGAAACGTCTATTTAGATCTTCTGCCCATTTTTGTATTGGGTTGTTTGTTTTATTAATATTAAGCTGCATGAGCTGTTTATATATTTTGGAGATTAAACCTTTGTCCATTGATTCGTTTGTGAAAGTTTTCCCCCATTCTGAGGGTGGCCTTTTTCCATTCCCGTTTTTTTAACAAAGAAAGAAAGAAATCAAAAGAAGCAGAACACTAATGTGCGTGAAATATGCCTCTTGAAACTGTCGTTTTGAAATATGGACGTATTTTGAATTTTTTGGTCGATATATGACCCCAGGATTTGTTTTCAGGGCAGGTGTCATTTACAGGCCTGTAATGATTTGGAATATCCACTGACCATTAGCGCTGGGATTAAAGCTGCTGTTGTGTAAAACGGCCACAAGGTGGCAGCAGTTCTCCCTTACCAAATCTGGTTACTAGGGCAGCAGAGCCTCAATGGAAGTCGCGTTCTAGATTGGAATGTAGAACGGAATGTACCAGGAGAAAGCCCCTCAAGTTTTTCTCACTAATTCTTGTTCGTGTTTTTAATTTAATTTTTTTATTTTTTATTACAGCAAGTTTGAGTACAACGTTTAGCTTGTTGTAGGTGTGCAAGAGGTGGTTCTTTAACACATATACATATGTCTGTTCTTCCTGGGATCCTTTTCCCATGTTCGTTATGACAGAATGTTGAGTAGTCTTCTCTTGGTACTCCGTAGGTCTTTGGTGATTATATACGTCTACTGTGTTTGTATATGTCTGTTAACCCCAATATCATAATGAATTCAATCCTCACACCTTTCCTTTGGTGAACCATAAGTTTGTTTAATGAATCTTTGATTGCCCTTCTCCGTGGAAATATCTGCCCTGGTATCAATTTATAGGTAACACCTATAAGTGATATGATATGATATGTGTCTTTCACTTTCTGACTTACTCCAAGTCACGTGATTACCTCTAGACTCATCTACGGTGCTGCAAATGGCATTGTGTGCTTCTTTTCCTTGGCGAATATTCTGTCTTAGCGAGGTCCATTTTCTTCAATGTGATTCCCTGAGGGCTGAGGATTAGCTGACCTGGGCAGCCTGACCATGCCGGCAAGCCCTCCCCAGGTGTGCCTGGGTTGAGGTCAATATAAACAGCACTCCAGGCAGCAATAGCCCCTGCAGCTGTGCCTGACTCCATATTTTCTGCGCCGTCAGCAGTCTCGGGGCTGTGCTGGTGGGAGGGTGTGAGGGTCCACGGCTTTGTGGGTGGCCCGGTGTGAGTGGGGCTCTGCTGGACTTTCTGCAGGAGTTGCCAGGCTGCCACCTGTAAAGTAGAGGATGTGTCACCCATAACTTCCACTGGAGTATCTCTCCGGGCTGATGTGAGTAAGGCAAAAAAGGAGTGGGGGCCGGGACAGGAGGTGTATCTCAGGCAGGGCAATGGAAAGCTTCCAGAAGAGCGCCCGTGGCCAGGACCATCCTGGCTGACCTGCAGGCACCAAGTTGGCCTGCGTGCTTTCGCTGGTGTGGCTACACGGCCCTTCCTCTAGGCTTTCAAACCCTTGTACATATTCAGGTGTTTCACCTGGGAAGGGTGGGAACAGTTCAGCAGCAGCTGGCCTGGGGCTCAGCTCACGTTTACTCACAGAGGCCTCGGCACGGTGCCCCAGCTTTGCAATAAGGACGCTCCTTGTGTGGGCGGGTGGGGCTGCTGGCTGTATGGGAGATGATTCCCCACCTCTGACCAATTTCAGAATTGTTTACCACTGGAGCAAGTGCCTTGGTAGTGTTTTCCTCTGTATAACTGTTAGGTTCAGTTTTTTTTTCCTTTTTGGGTTCAAGTTAGATTTTATTCCTCTTTTATGTATTTATAGATATAAGCATGGAAATAATTCATTCTTATAAATACATCAGTGTGAATGGAATAACTTTTTTTCAGTTTTATTTTTACATTTTATTTTTAAAAATTTTGAAATTTAATTTTATTTATTTTTTTATACACTAGGTTATTATTAGTTATCTATTTTATGCATAGACATGTATACAGGTCAATCCCAATCTCCCAACTCATCCCACCACCACCACCCCATGGCTTCCCCCACTTTGTGTCCATACGTTTGTTCTCCACCTCTGTGTCTCTATTTCTGCCCTGCAAACCAGTTCATCTGTAGCATTTTTCAAGGTTCCACATATAGGAATTAATATACAATATTTGTTTTTCTCTTTCTGACTTACTTCACTCTGTATGACAGTCTGTAGATCCATCAACTTCTCTACTAATGACTCAGTTTCGTTCCTTTTTATGGCTGAGTAATATTCCATTTTATATATGTACCACATCTTTATCCATTCGTCTGTCTGTGGGCATTTAGGTTGCTTCCATTACCTGGCTATTGTAAATAGTGCTGCAATGAACATTGTGGTGAATGTGTCTCTGTGATTTATGGTTTTCTCTGGGTATATGCCCAGAAGTGGGATTGCTGGATCCTATGGTAATTCTCTTTTTAGTTTTTTAAAGGAACCTCCATACTGTTCTCCATAGTGACTGTATCAATTTACATTCCCACCAATAGCGGAAGAGGGTTCCTTTTGTCCACACCCTCCCCAGAATTTGTTGTTTGTAGATTATCTGATGATGCCGATTCTAACAGGTGTGAGGTCTTACCTCATTGTAGTTTTCATTTGCATTTCTCTAATAATTAGTGATGTTGAGCAGATTTTCATGTGCGTCTTGCCCATCTCTGTGTCTTCTTTGAAGAAACGTCTATTTAGATCTTCTGCCCATTTTTGTATTGGGTTGTTTGTTGTATTAATATTAAGCTGCATGAGCTGTATATATATATTGGAGATTAAACCTTTGTCCATTGATTCGTTTGTGAACGTTTTCGCCCCTTCTGAGGGTTACCTTTTTCCATTCCCGTTTTTTTAACAAAGAAAGAAAGCAAGCAAAAGAATCAGAACACTAATGTGTGTGAAATATGCCTCTTGAAACTGTCGTTTTGAAATATGGACGTCTTTTGAAATTTTTGGTCGATATATGACCCCAGGATTTGTTTTCAGGGCAGGTGTCATTTACAGGCCTGTAATGATTTGGAATATCCACTGACCATTAGCGCTGGGATTAAAGCTGCTGTTGTGTGAAACGGCCACAAGGTGGCAGCAGTTCTCCCTTACCAAATCTGGTTACTAGGGCAGCAGAGCCTCAATGGAAGTCGCGTTCTAGATTGGAATGTAGAACGGAATGTGCCAGGAGAAAGCCCCTCAAGTTTGTCTCACTACTTCTTGTTCGTGTTTTTAATTTAATTTTTTATTTTTTATTACAGCAAGTTTGAGTACAACGTTTAGCTTGTTGTAGGTGTGCAAGAGGTGGTTCTTTTACACATATACATATGTCTGTTCTTCCTGGGATCCTTTTCCCATGTACGTTATGACAGAATTTTGAGTAGTCTTCTCTTGGTACTCCGTAGGTCTTTGGTGATTATATATGTCTACTGTGTTTGTATATGTCTGTTAACCCCAATATCGTAATGAATTCAATCCTCACACCTTTCCTTTGGTGAACCATAAGTTTGTTTAATGAATCTTTGATTGCCCTTCTCCGTGGAAATATCTGCCCTGGTATCAATTTATAGGTAACACCTATAAGTGATATGATATGATATGTGTCTTTCACTTTCTGACTTACTCCAAGTCACGTGATTACCTCTAGACTCATCTACGGTGCTGCAAATGGCATTGTGTGCTTCTTTTCCTTGGCGAATATTCTGTCTTAGCGAGGTCCATTTTTCTGCAATGTGATTCCCTGAGGGCTGAGGATTAGCTGACCTGGGCAGCCTGACCCTGCCAGCAAGCCCTCCCCAGGTGTGCCTGGGTTGAGGTCAATATAAACAGCACTCCAGGCAGCAATAGCCCCTGCAGCTGTGCCTGACTCCATATTCTCTGCCCCGTCAGCAGTCTCGGGGCTGTGCTGGTGGGAGGGTGTGAGGGTCCACGGCTTTGTGGGTGGCCCGGTGTGAGTGGGGCTCTGCTGGACTTTCTGCAGGAGTTGCCAGGCTGCCACCTCTAAAGAAGAGGATGTGTCACCCATAACTTCCACTGGAGTATCTCTCCGGGCTGAGGTGAGTAAGGAAAAAAAAGGAGTGGGGGCCGGGACAGGAGGGGTATCTCAGGCAGGGCAATGGAAAGCTTCCAGAAGAGCGCCCGTGGCCAGGACCATCCTGGCTGACCTGCAGGCACCAAGGTGGCCTGCGTGCTGTCGCTGGTGTGGCTCCACGGCCCTTCCTCTAGGCTTTCAAGCCCTTGTACATATTCAGGTTTTTCACCTGGGAAGGGTGGGAACAGTTCAGCAGCAGCTGGCCTGGGGCTCAGCTCACGTTTACTCACAGAGGCCTCGGCACGGTCCCCCAGCTTTGCAATAAGGACGCTCCTTGCGTGGGCGGGTGGGGCTGCTGGCTGTATGGGAGATGATTCCCCACCTCTGACCAATTTCAGAATTGTTTTCCACTGGAGCAAGTACCTTGGTAGTGTTTTCCTCTGTATAACTGTTAGGTTCAGTTTTTTTTTTCTTTTTTGGTTCAAGTTAGATTTTATTCCTCTTTTATGTATTTATGGATATAAGCATGGAAATAATTCTTTCGTATAAATACATCAGTGTGAATGGAAGAACATTTTTTCTGTTTTATTTTTACATTTTATTTTTAAAATTTTTGAAATTTAATTTTATTTTTTTATACAGTAGGTTATTCTTAGTTATCTATTTTATGCATAGACATGTATACAGGTCAATCCCAATCTCCCAACTCATCCCACCACCACCACCCCATGGCTTCCCCCACTTTGTGTCCATACGTTTGTTCTCTACCTCTGTGTGTCTATTTCTGCCCTGCAAACCAGTTCATCTGTACCATTTTTCTAGGTTCCACATATAGGCATTAATATACAATATTTGTTTTTCTCTTTCTGACTGACTTCACTCTGTATGACAGTCTCTAGATCCATCAACTTCTCTACAAATGACCCAGTTTCATTCCTTTTTATGGCTGAGTAATATTCCATTTTATATATGTACCACATCTTTATCCATTCGTCTGTCTGTGGCCATTTAGGTTGCTTCCATTACCTGGCTATTGTAAATAGTGCTGCAATGAACATTGTGGTGAATGTGTCTCTGTGATTTATGGTTTTCTCTGGGTATATGCCCAGAAGTGGGATTGCTGGATCCTATGGTAATTCTCTTTTTAGTTTTTTAAAGGAACCTCCATACTGTTCTCCATAGTGACTGTATCAATTTACATTCCCACCAATAGCGGAAGAGTGTTCCTTTTGTCCACACCCTCCCAAGAATTTGTTTTTTGTAGATTATCTGATGATGCCGATTCTAACAGGTGTGAGGTCTTACCTCATTGTAGTTTTGATTTGCATTTCTCTAATAATTAGTGATGTTGAGCTGCTTTTCATGTGCGTCTTGGCCATCTCTGTGTCTTCTTTGAAGAAACGTCTATTTAGATCTTCTGCCCATTTTTGTATTGGGTTGTTTGTTGTATTAATATTAAGCTGAATGAGCTGTTTATATATATTGGAGATTAAACCTTTGTCCATTGATTCGTTTGTGAAAGTTTTCCCCCATTCTGAGGGTGGCCTTTTTCCATTCCCATTTTTTTAACAAAGAAAGAAAGAAATCAAAAGAAGCAGAACACTAATGTGCGTGAAATATGCCTCTTGAAACTGTCGTTTTGAAATATGGACGTCTTTTGAATTTTTTGGTCGATATATGACCCCAGGATTTGCTTTCAGGCAGGTGTCATTTACAGGCCTGTAATGATTTGGAATATCCACTGACCATTAGCGCTGGGATTAAAGCTGCTGTTGTGTGAAACGGCCACAAGGTGGCAGCAGTTCTCCCTTACCAAATCTGGTTACTAGGGCAGCAGAGCCTCAATGGAAGTCGCGTTCTAGATTGAAATGTAGAACGGAATGTGCCAGGAGAAAGCCCCTCAAGTTTTTCTCACTAATTCTTGTTCGTGTTTTTAATTTAATTTTTTATTTTTTATTACAGCAAGTTTGAGTACAACGTTTAGCTTGTTGTAGGTGTGCAAGAGGTGGTTCTTTTACACATATACATATGTCTGTTCTTCCTGGGATCCTTTTCCCATGTTCGTTATGACAGAATGTTGAGTAGTCTTCTCTTGGTACTCCGTAGGTCTTTGGTGATTATATACGTCTACTGTGTTTGTATATGTCTGTTAACCCCAATATCATAATGAATTCAATCCTCACACCTTTCCTTTGGTGAACCATAAGTTTGTTTAATGAATCTTTGATTGCCCTTCTCCGTGGAAATATCTGCCCTGGTATCAATTTATAGGTAACACCTATAAGTGATATGATATGATATGTGTCTTTCACTTTCTGACTTACTCCAAGTCACGTGATTACCTCTAGACTCATCTACGGTGCTGCAAATGGCATTGTGTGCTTCTTTTCCTTGGCGAATATTCTGTCTTAGCGAGGTCCATTTTCTTCAATGTGATTCCCTGAGGGCTGAGGATTAGCTGACCTGGGCAGCCTGACCATGCCGGCAAGCCCTCCCCAGGTGTGCCTGGGTTGAGGTCAATATAAACAGCACTCCAGGCAGCAATAGCCCCTGCAGCTGTGCCTGACTCCATATTCTCTGCCCCGTCAGCAGTCTCGGGGCTGTGCTGGTGGGAGGGTGTGAGGGTCCACGGCTTTGTGGGTGGCCCGGTGTGAGTGGGGCTCTGCTGGACTTTCTGCAGGAGTTGCCAGGCTGCCACCTGTAAAGAAGAGGATGTGTCACCCATAACTTCCACTGGAGTATCTCTCCGGGCTGATGTGAGTAAGGCAAAAAAGGAGTGGGGGCCGGGACAGGAGGTGTATCTCAGGCAGGGCAATGGAAAGCTTCCAGAAGAGCGCCCGTGGCCAGGACCATCCTGGCTGACCTGCAGGCACCAAGTTGGCCTGCGTGCTTTCGCTGGTGTGGCTCCACGGCCCTTCCTCTAGGCTTTCAAACCCTTGTACATATTCAGGTGTTTCACCTGGGAAGGGTGGGAACAGTTCAGCAGCAGCTGGCCTGGGGCTCAGCTCACGTTTACTCACAGAGGCCTCGGCACGGTCCCCCAGCTTTGCAATAAGGACGCTCCTTGTGTGGGCGGGTGGGGCTGCTGGCTGTATGGGAGATGATTCCCCACCTCTGACCAATTTCAGAATTGTTTACCACTGGAGCAAGTGCCTTGGTAGTGTTTTCCTCTGTATAACTGTTAGGTTCAGTTTTTTTTTCCTTTTTGGGTTCAAGTTAGATTTTATTCCTCTTTTATGTATTTATAGATATAAGCATGGAAATAATTCATTCTTATAAATACATCAGTGTGAATGGAAGAACTTTTTTTCAGTTTTATTTTTACATTTTATTTTTAAAAATTTTGAAATTTGTTTTTATTTATTTTTTTATACACTAGGTTATTATTAGTTATCTATTTTATGCATAGACATGTATACAGGTCAATCCCAATCTCCCAACTCATCCCACCACCACCACCCCATGGCTTCCCCCACTTTGTGTCCATACGTTTGTTCTCCACCTCTGTGTCTCTATTTCTGCCCTGCAAACCAGTTCATCTGTAGCATTTTTCAAGGTTCCACATATAGGCATTAATATACAATATTTGTTTTTCTCTTTCTGACTTACTTCACTCTGTATGACAGTCTGTAGATCCATCAACTTCTCTACAAATGACTCAGTTTCGTTCCTTTTTATGGCTGAGTAATATTCCATTTTATATATGTACCACATCTTTATCCATTCGTCTGTCTGTGGGCATTTAGGTTGCTTCCATTACCTGGCTATTGTAAATAGTGCTGCAATGAACATTGTGGTGAATGTGTCTCTGTGATTTATGGTTTTCTCTGGGTATATGCCCAGAAGTGGGATTGCTGGATCCTATGGTAATTCTCTTTTTAGTTTTTTAAAGGAACCTCCATACTGTTCTCCATAGTGACTGTATCAATTTACATTCCCACCAATAGCGGAAGAGGGTTCCTTTTGTCCACACCCTCCCCAGAATTTGTTGTTTGTAGATTATCTGATGATGCCGATTCTAACAGGTGTGAGGTCTTACCTCATTGTAGTTTTCATTTGCATTTCTCTAATAATTAGTGATGTTGAGCAGATTTTCATGTGCGTCTTGGCCATCTCTGTGTCTTCTTTGAAGAAACGTCTATTTAGATCTTCTGCCCATTTTTGTATTGGGTTGTTTGTTGTATTAATATTAAGCTGCATGAGCTGTATATATATATTGGAGATTAAACCTTTGTCCATTGATTCGTTTGTGAACGTTTTCGCCCCTTCTGAGGGTTACCTTTTTCCATTCCCGTTTTTTTAACAAAGAAAGAAAGCAAGCAAAAGAATCAGAACACTAATGTGTGTGAAATATGCCTCTTGAAACTGTCGTTTTGAAATATGGACGTCTTTTGAATTTTTTGGTCGATATATGACCCAAGGATTTGTTTTCAGGGCAGGTGTCATTTACAGGCCTGTAATGATTTGGAATATCCACTGACCATTAGCGCTGGGATTAAAGCTGCTGTTTTGTGAAACGGCCACAAGGTGGCAGCAGTTCTCCATTACCAAATCTGGTTACTAGGGCAGCAGAGCCTCAATGGAAGTCGCGTTCTAGATTGGAATGTAGAACGGAATGTGCCAGGAGAAAGCCCCTCAAGTTTGTCTCACTACATCTTGTTCGTGTTTTTAATTTAATTTTTTATTTTTTATTACAGCAAGTTTGAGTACAACGTTTAGCTTGTTGTAGGTGTGCAAGAGGTGGTTCTTTTACACATATACATATGTCTGTTCTTCCTTGGATCCTTTTCCCATGTACGTTATGACAGAATGTTGAGTAGTCTTCTCGGTACTCCGTAGGTCTTTGGTGATTATATACGTCTACTGTGTTTGTATATGTCTGTTAACCCCAATATCATAATGAATTCAATCCTCACACCTTTCTTTTGGTGAACCATAAGTTTGTTTAATGAATCTGTGATTGCCCTTCTCCGTGGAAATATCTGCCCTGGTATCAATTTATAGGTAACACCTATAAGTGATATGATATGATATGTGTCTTTCACTTTCTGACTTACTCCAAGTCACGTGATTACCTCTAGACTCATCTACGGTGCTGCAAATTGCATTGTGTGCTTTTTTACCTTGGCTAATATTCTGTCTTAGCGAGGTCCATTTTCTGCAATGTGATTCCCTGAGGGCTGAGGATTAGCTGACCTGGGCAGCCTGACCCTGCCGGCAAGCCCTCCCCAGGTGTGCCTGGTTTGAGGTCAATAGAAACAGCACTCCAGGCAGCAATAGCCCCTGCAGCTGTGCCTGACTCCATATTCTCTGCCCCGTCAGCAGTCTCGGGGCTGTGCTGGTGGGAGGGTGTGAGGATCCACGGCTTTGTGGGTGGCCCGGTGTGAGTGGGGCTCTGCTGGACTTTCTGCAGGAGTTGCCAGGCTGCCACCTGTAAAGAAGAGGATGTGTCACCCATAACTTCCACTGGAGTAACTCTCCGGGATGAGGTGAGTAAGGAAAAAAAAGGAGGGGGGCCGGGACAGGAGGGGTATCTCAGGCAGGGCAATGGCAAACTTCCAGAAGAGCGCCCGTGGCCAGGACCATCCTGGCTGACCTGCAGGCACCAAGGTGGCCTGCGTGCTTTCGCTGGTGTGGCTCCACGGCCCTTCCTCTTGGCTTTCAAGCCCTTGTACATATTCAGGTGTTTCACCTGGGAAGGGTGGGAACAGTTCAGCAGCAGCTGGCCTGGGGCTCAGCTCACGTTTACTCACAGAGGCCTCGGCACGGTCCCCCAGCTTTGCAATAAGGAGGCTCCTTGCGTGGGCGGGTGGGGCTGCTGGCTCTATGGGAGATGATTCCCCACCTCTGACCAATTTCAGAATTGTTTACCACTGGAGCAAGTGCCTTGGTAGTGTTTTCCTCTGTATAACTGTTAGGTTCAGTTTTTTTTTTTTCTTTTTTGGTTCAAGTTAGATTTTATTCCTCTTTTATGTATTTATAGATATAAGCATGGAAATAATTCATTCTTATAAATACATCAGTGTGAATGGAAGAACTTTTTTTCTGTTTTATTTTTACATTTTGTTTTTAAAAATTTTTAAATTTAATATTATTTATTTTTTTATACACTAGGTTATTATTAGTTATCTATTTTATGCATAGACATGTATACAGGTCAATCCCAATCTCCCAACTCATCCCACCACCACCACCCCATGGCTTCCCCCACTTTGTGTCCATACGTTTGTTCTCTACCTCTGTGTCTCTATTTCTGCCCTGCAAACCAGTTCATCTGTAGCATTTTTCTAGGTTCCACATATAGGCATTAATATACAATATTTGTTTTTCTCTTTCTGACTTACTTCACTCTGTATGACAGTCTCTAGATCCATCAACTTCTCTACAAATGACTCAGTTTCGTTCCTTTTTATGGCTGAGTAATATTCCATTTTATATATGTACCACATCTTTATCCATTCGTCTGTCTGTTGGCATTTAGGTTGCTTCCATTACCTGGCTATTGTAAATAGTGCTGCAATGAACATTGTGGTGAATGTGTCTCTGTGATTTATGGTTTTCTCTGGGTATATGCCCAGAAGTGTGATTGCTGGATCCTATGGTAATTCTGTTTTTAGTTTTTTAAAGGAACCTCCATACTGTTCTCCATAGTGACTGTATCAATTTACATTCCCACCAATAGCGGAAGAGGGTTCCTTTTGTCCACACCCTCCCCAGAATTTGTTGTTTGTAGATTATCTGATGATGCCGATTCTAACAGGTGTGAGGTCTTACCTCACTGTAGTTTTGATTTGTATTTCTCTAATAATTAGTGATGTTGAGCAGCTTTTCATGTACGTCTTGGCCATCTCTGTGTCTTCTTTGAAGAAACGTCTATTTAGATCTTCTGCCCATTTTTTTATTGGGTTGTTTGTTGTATTAATATTAAGCTGCATGAGCTGTATATATATATTGGAGATTAAACCTTTGTCCATTGATTCGTTTGTGAACGTTTTCGCCCCTTCTGAGTGTTACCTTTTTCCATTCCCGTTTTTTTAACAAAGAAAGAAAGAAAGCAAAAGAATCAGAACACTAATGTGCGTGAAATATGCCTCTTGAAACTGTCGTTTTGAAATATGGACGTCTTTTGAATTTTTTGGTCGATATATGACCCCAGGATTTGGTTTCAGGGCAGGTGTCATTTACAGGCCTGTAATGATTTGGAATATCCACTGACCATTAGCGCTGGGATTAAAGCTGCTGTTGTGTGAAACGGCCACAAGGTGGCAGCAGTTCTCCCTTACCAAATCTGGTTACTAGGGCAGCAGAGCCTCAATGGAAGTCGCGTTCTAGATTGGAATGTAGAACGGAATGTGCCAGGAGAAAGCCCCTCAAGTTTGTCTCACTACTTCTTTTTCGTGTTTTTAATTTAATTTTTTATTTTTTATTACAGCAAGTTTGAGTACAACGTTTAGCTTGTTGTAGGTGTGCAAGAGGTGGTTCTTTTACACATATACATATGTCTGTTCTTCCTGGGATCCTTTTCCCATTTACATTATGACAGAATGTTGAGTAGTCTTCTCTTGGTACTCCGTAGGTCTTTGGTGATTATATATGTCTACTGTGTTTGTATATGTCTGTTAACCCCAATATCGTAATGAATTCAATCCTCACACCTTTCCTTTGGTGAACCATAAGTTTCTTTAATGAATCTGTGATTGCCCTTCTCCGTGGAAATATCTGCCCTGGTATCAATTTATAGGTAACACCTATAAGTGATATGATATGATATGTGTCTTTCACTTTCTGACTTACTCCAAGTCACGTGATTACCTCTAGACTTATCTACGGTGCTGCAAATGGCATTGTGTGCTTTTTTTCCTTGGCGAATATTCTGTCTTAGCGAGGTCCATTTTCTGCAATGTGATTCCCTGAGGGCTGAGGATTAGCTGACCTGGGCAGCCTGACCCTGCCGGCAAGCCCTCCCCAGGTGTGCCTGGGTTGAGGTCAATATAAACAGCACTCCAGGCAGCAATAGCCCCTGCAGCTGTGCCTGACTCCATATTCTCTGCCCCGTCAGCAGTCTCGGGGCTGTGCTGGAGGGAGGGTGTGAGGGTCCACGGCTTTGTGGGTGGCCCGGTGTGAGTGGGGCTCTGCTGCACTTTCTGCAGGAGTTGCCAGGCTGCCACCTGTAAAGAAGAGGATGTGTCACCCATAACTTCCACTGGAGTATCTCACCGGGCTGAGGTGAGGAAGGAAAAAAGTGAGTGGGGACCGGGACAGGAGGGGTATCTCAGGCAGGGCAATGGAAAGCTTCCAGAAGAGCGCCCGTGGCCAGGACCATCCTGGCTGACCTGCAGGCACCAAGTTGGCCTGCGTGCTGTCGCTGGTGTGGCTCCACGGCCCTTCCTCTAGGCTTTCAAGCCCTTGTACATATTCAGGTGTTTCACCTGGGAAGGGTGGGAACAGTTCAGCAGCAGCTGGCCTGGGGCTCAGCTCACGTTTACTCACAGAGGCCTCGGCACGTCCCCCAGCTTTGCAATAAGGACGCTACTTGCGTGGGCGGGTGGGGCTGCTGGCTGTATGGGAGATGATTCCCCACCTCTGACCAATTTCAGAATTGTTTACCACTGGAGCAAGTGCCTTGGTAGTGTTTTCCTCTGTATAACTGTTAGGTTCAGTTTTTTTTTTTTTTTGGTTCAAGTTAGATTTTATTCCTCTTTTATGTATTTATGGATATAAGCATGGAAATAATTCATTCTTATAAATACATCAGTGTGAATGGAAGAACATTTTTTCTGTTTTATTTTTACATTTTATTTTTAAAATTTTTGAAATTTAATTTTATTTATTTTTTTATACAGTAGGTTATTCTTAGTTATCTATTTTATGCATAGACATGTATACAGGTCTATCCCAATCTCCCATCTCATCCCACCACCACCACCCCATGGCTTCCCCCACTTTGTGTCCATAGGTTTGTTCTCTACCTCTGTGTCTCTATTTCTGCCCTGCAAACCAGTTCATCTGTAGCATTTTTCTAGGTTCCACATATAGGCATTAATATACAATATTTGTTTTTCTCTTTCTGACTTACTTCACTCTGTATGACAGTCTCTAGATCCATCAACTTCTCTACAAATGACTCAGATTCATTCCTTTTTATGGCTGAGTAATATTCCATTTTATATATGTACCACATCTTTATCCATTCGTCTGTATGTCGGCATTTAGGTTGCTTCCATTACCTGGCTATTGTAAATAGTGCTGCAATGAACATTGTGGTGAATGTGTCTCTGTGATTTATGGTTTTCTCTTGGTATATGCCCAGAAGTGGGATTGCTGGATCCTATGGTAATTCTCTTTTTAGTTTTTTAAAGGAACCTCCATACTGTTCTCCATAGTGACTGTATCAATTTACATCCCCACCAATAGCGGATGAGGGTTCCTTTTGTCCACACCCTCCCCAGAATTTGTTGTTTGTAGATTATCTGATGATGCCGATTCTAACAGGTGTGAGGTCTTACCTCATTGTAGTTTTCATTTGCATTTCTCTAATAATTAGTGATGTTGAGCAGATTTTCATGTGCGTCTTGGCCATCTCTGTGTCTTCTTTGAAGAAACGTCTATTTAGATCTTCTGCCCATTTTTGTATTGGGTTGTTTGTTGTATTAATATTAAGCTGCATGAGCTGTATATATATATTGGAGATTAAACCTTTGTCCATTGATTCGTTTGTGAACGTTTTCGCCCCTTCTGAGGGTTACCTTTTTCCATTCCCGTTTTTTTAACAAAGAAAGAAAGCAAGCAAAAGAATCAGAACACTAATGTGTGTGAAATATGCCTCTTGAAACTGTCGTTTTGAAATATGGACGTCTTTTGAATTTTTTGGTCGATATATGACCCAAGGATTTGTTTTCAGGGCAGGTGTCATTTACAGGCCTGTAATGATTTGGAATATCCACTGACCATTAGCGCTGGGATTAAAGCTGCTGTTTTGTGAAACGGCCACAAGGTGGCAGCAGTTCTCCATTACCAAATCTGGTTACTAGGGCAGCAGAGCCTCAATGGAAGTCGCGTTCTAGATTGGAATGTAGAACGGAATGTGCCAGGAGAAAGCCCCTCAAGTTTGTCTCACTACATCTTGTTCGTGTTTTTAATTTAATTTTTTATTTTTTATTACAGCAAGTTTGAGTACAACGTTTAGCTTGTTGTAGGTGTGCAAGAGGTGGTTCTTTTACACATATACATATGTCTGTTCTTCCTTGGATCCTTTTCCCATGTACGTTATGACAGAATGTTGAGTAGTCTTCTCGGTACTCCGTAGGTCTTTGGTGATTATATACGTCTACTGTGTTTGTATATGTCTGTTAACCCCAATATCATAATGAATTCAATCCTCACACCTTTCTTTTGGTGAACCATAAGTTTGTTTAATGAATCTGTGATTGCCCTTCTCCGTGGAAATATCTGCCCTGGTATCAATTTATAGGTAACACCTATAAGTGATATGATATGATATGTGTCTTTCACTTTCTGACTTACTCCAAGTCACGTGATTACCTCTAGACTCATCTACGGTGCTGCAAATTGCATTGTGTGCTTTTTTACCTTGGCTAATATTCTGTCTTAGCGAGGTCCATTTTCTGCAATGTGATTCCCTGAGGGCTGAGGATTAGCTGACCTGGGCAGCCTGACCCTGCCGGCAAGCCCTCCCCAGGTGTGCCTGGTTTGAGGTCAATAGAAACAGCACTCCAGGCAGCAATAGCCCCTGCAGCTGTGCCTGACTCCATATTCTCTGCCCCGTCAGCAGTCTCGGGGCTGTGCTGGTGGGAGGGTGTGAGGATCCACGGCTTTGTGGGTGGCCCGGTGTGAGTGGGGCTCTGCTGGACTTTCTGCAGGAGTTGCCAGGCTGCCACCTGTAAAGAAGAGGATGTGTCACCCATAACTTCCACTGGAGTAACTCTCCGGGATGAGGTGAGTAAGGAAAAAAAAGGAGGGGGGCCGGGACAGGAGGGGTATCTCAGGCAGGGCAATGGCAAACTTCCAGAAGAGCGCCCGTGGCCAGGACCATCCTGGCTGACCTGCAGGCACCAAGGTGGCCTGCGTGCTTTCGCTGGTGTGGCTCCACGGCCCTTCCTCTTGGCTTTCAAGCCCTTGTACATATTCAGGTGTTTCACCTGGGAAGGGTGGGAACAGTTCAGCAGCAGCTGGCCTGGGGCTCAGCTCACGTTTACTCACAGAGGCCTCGGCACGGTCCCCCAGCTTTGCAATAAGGAGGCTCCTTGCGTGGGCGGGTGGGGCTGCTGGCTCTATGGGAGATGATTCCCCACCTCTGACCAATTTCAGAATTGTTTACCACTGGAGCAAGTGCCTTGGTAGTGTTTTCCTCTGTATAACTGTTAGGTTCAGTTTTTTTTTTTTCTTTTTTGGTTCAAGTTAGATTTTATTCCTCTTTTATGTATTTATAGATATAAGCATGGAAATAATTCATTCTTATAAATACATCAGTGTGAATGGAAGAACTTTTTTTCTGTTTTATTTTTACATTTTGTTTTTAAAAATTTTTAAATTTAATATTATTTATTTTTTTATACACTAGGTTATTATTAGTTATCTATTTTATGCATAGACATGTATACAGGTCAATCCCAATCTCCCAACTCATCCCACCACCACCACCCCATGGCTTCCCCCACTTTGTGTCCATACGTTTGTTCTCTACCTCTGTGTCTCTATTTCTGCCCTGCAAACCAGTTCATCTGTAGCATTTTTCTAGGTTCCACATATAGGCATTAATATACAATATTTGTTTTTCTCTTTCTGACTTACTTCACTCTGTATGACAGTCTCTAGATCCATCAACTTCTCTACAAATGACTCAGTTTCGTTCCTTTTTATGGCTGAGTAATATTCCATTTTATATATGTACCACATCTTTATCCATTCGTCTGTCTGTTGGCATTTAGGTTGCTTCCATTACCTGGCTATTGTAAATAGTGCTGCAATGAACATTGTGGTGAATGTGTCTCTGTGATTTATGGTTTTCTCTGGGTATATGCCCAGAAGTGTGATTGCTGGATCCTATGGTAATTCTGTTTTTAGTTTTTTAAAGGAACCTCCATACTGTTCTCCATAGTGACTGTATCAATTTACATTCCCACCAATAGCGGAAGAGGGTTCCTTTTGTCCACACCCTCCCCAGAATTTGTTGTTTGTAGATTATCTGATGATGCCGATTCTAACAGGTGTGAGGTCTTACCTCACTGTAGTTTTGATTTGTATTTCTCTAATAATTAGTGATGTTGAGCAGCTTTTCATGTACGTCTTGGCCATCTCTGTGTCTTCTTTGAAGAAACGTCTATTTAGATCTTCTGCCCATTTTTTTATTGGGTTGTTTGTTGTATTAATATTAAGCTGCATGAGCTGTATATATATATTGGAGATTAAACCTTTGTCCATTGATTCGTTTGTGAACGTTTTCGCCCCTTCTGAGTGTTACCTTTTTCCATTCCCGTTTTTTTAACAAAGAAAGAAAGAAAGCAAAAGAATCAGAACACTAATGTGCGTGAAATATGCCTCTTGAAACTGTCGTTTTGAAATATGGACGTCTTTTGAATTTTTTGGTCGATATATGACCCCAGGATTTGGTTTCAGGGCAGGTGTCATTTACAGGCCTGTAATGATTTGGAATATCCACTGACCATTAGCGCTGGGATTAAAGCTGCTGTTGTGTGAAACGGCCACAAGGTGGCAGCAGTTCTCCCTTACCAAATCTGGTTACTAGGGCAGCAGAGCCTCAATGGAAGTCGCGTTCTAGATTGGAATGTAGAACGGAATGTGCCAGGAGAAAGCCCCTCAAGTTTGTCTCACTACTTCTTTTTCGTGTTTTTAATTTAATTTTTTATTTTTTATTACAGCAAGTTTGAGTACAACGTTTAGCTTGTTGTAGGTGTGCAAGAGGTGGTTCTTTTACACATATACATATGTCTGTTCTTCCTGGGATCCTTTTCCCATTTACATTATGACAGAATGTTGAGTAGTCTTCTCTTGGTACTCCGTAGGTCTTTGGTGATTATATATGTCTACTGTGTTTGTATATGTCTGTTAACCCCAATATCGTAATGAATTCAATCCTCACACCTTTCCTTTGGTGAACCATAAGTTTCTTTAATGAATCTGTGATTGCCCTTCTCCGTGGAAATATCTGCCCTGGTATCAATTTATAGGTAACACCTATAAGTGATATGATATGATATGTGTCTTTCACTTTCTGACTTACTCCAAGTCACGTGATTACCTCTAGACTTATCTACGGTGCTGCAAATGGCATTGTGTGCTTTTTTTCCTTGGCGAATATTCTGTCTTAGCGAGGTCCATTTTCTGCAATGTGATTCCCTGAGGGCTGAGGATTAGCTGACCTGGGCAGCCTGACCCTGCCGGCAAGCCCTCCCCAGGTGTGCCTGGGTTGAGGTCAATATAAACAGCACTCCAGGCAGCAATAGCCCCTGCAGCTGTGCCTGACTCCATATTCTCTGCCCCGTCAGCAGTCTCGGGGCTGTGCTGGAGGGAGGGTGTGAGGGTCCACGGCTTTGTGGGTGGCCCGGTGTGAGTGGGGCTCTGCTGCACTTTCTGCAGGAGTTGCCAGGCTGCCACCTGTAAAGAAGAGGATGTGTCACCCATAACTTCCACTGGAGTATCTCACCGGGCTGAGGTGAGGAAGGAAAAAAGTGAGTGGGGACCGGGACAGGAGGGGTATCTCAGGCAGGGCAATGGAAAGCTTCCAGAAGAGCGCCCGTGGCCAGGACCATCCTGGCTGACCTGCAGGCACCAAGTTGGCCTGCGTGCTGTCGCTGGTGTGGCTCCACGGCCCTTCCTCTAGGCTTTCAAGCCCTTGTACATATTCAGGTGTTTCACCTGGGAAGGGTGGGAACAGTTCAGCAGCAGCTGGCCTGGGGCTCAGCTCACGTTTACTCACAGAGGCCTCGGCACGTCCCCCAGCTTTGCAATAAGGACGCTACTTGCGTGGGCGGGTGGGGCTGCTGGCTGTATGGGAGATGATTCCCCACCTCTGACCAATTTCAGAATTGTTTACCACTGGAGCAAGTGCCTTGGTAGTGTTTTCTTCTGTATAACTGTTAGGTTCAGTTTTTTTTTTTTTTTGGTTCAAGTTAGATTTTATTCCTCTTTTATGTATTTATGGATATAAGCATGGAAATAATTCATTCTTATAAATACATCAGTGTGAATGGAAGAACATTTTTTCTGTTTTATTTTTACATTTTATTTTTAAAATTTTTGAAATTTAATTTTATTTATTTTTTTATACAGTAGGTTATTCTTAGTTATCTATTTTATGCATAGACATGTATACAGGTCTATCCCAATCTCCCATCTCATCCCACCACCACCACCCCATGGCTTCCCCCACTTTGTGTCCATAGGTTTGTTCTCTACCTCTGTGTCTCTATTTCTGCCCTGCAAACCAGTTCATCTGTAGCATTTTTCTAGGTTCCACATATAGGCATTAATATACAATATTTGTTTTTCTCTTTCTGACTTACTTCACTCTGTATGACAGTCTCTAGATCCATCAACTTCTCTACAAATGACTCAGATTCATTCCTTTTTATGGCTGAGTAATATTCCATTTTATATATGTACCACATCTTTATCCATTCGTCTGTATGTCGGCATTTAGGTTGCTTCCATTACCTGGCTATTGTAAATAGTGCTGCAATGAACATTGTGGTGAATGTGTCTCTGTGATTTATGGTTTTCTCTTGGTATATGCCCAGAAGTGGGATTGCTGGATCCTATGGTAATTCTCTTTTTAGTTTTTTAAAGGAACCTCCATACTGTTCTCCATAGTGACTGTATCAATTTACATCCCCACCAATAGCGGATGAGGGTTCCTTTTGTGCACACCCTCCCCAGAATTTGTTGTTTGTAGATTATCTGATGATGCCGATTCTAACAGGTGTGAGGTCTTACCTCATTGTAGTTTTGATTTGCATTTCTCTAATAATTAGTGATGTTGAGCAGCTTTTCATGTGCGTCTTGCCCATCTCTGTGTCTTCTTTGAAGAAACGTCTATTTAGATCTTCTGCCCATTTTTGTATTGGGTTGTTTGTTGTATTAATATTAAGCTGCATGAGCTGTATATATATATTGGAGATTAAACCTTTGTCCATTGATTCGTTTGTGAACGTTTTCGCCCCTTCTGAGGGTTACCTTTTTCCATTCCCGTTTTTTTAACAAAGAAAGAAAGAAAGCAAAAGAATCAGAACACTAATGTGCGTGAAATATGCCTCTTGAAACTGTCGTTTTGAAATATGGACGTCTTTTGAATTTTTTGGTCGATATATGACCCCAGGATTTGTTTTCAGGGCAGGTGTCATTTACAGGCCTGTAATGATTTGGAATATCCACTGACCATTAGCGCTGGGATTAAAGCTGCTGTTGTGTGAAACGGCCACAAGGTGGCAGCAGTTCTCCCTTACCAATTCTGGTTACTAGGGCAGCAGAGCCTCAATGGAAGTCGCGTTCTAGATTGGAATGTAGAACGGAATGTGCCAGGAGAAAGCCCCTCAAGTTTGTCTCACTACTTCTTGTTCGTGTTTTTAATTACATTTTTTATATTTTATTACAGCCAGTTTGAGTACAACGTTTAGCTTGTTGTAGGTGTGCAAGAGGTGGTTCTTTTACACATATACATATGTCTGTTCTTCCTGGGATCCTTTTCCCATTTACGTTATGACAGAATGTTGAGTAGTCTTCTCTTGGTACTCCGTAGGTCTTTGGTGATTATATATGTCTACTGTGTTTGTATATGTCTGTTAACCCCAATATCGTAATGAATTCAATCCTCACACCTTTCCTTTGGTGAACCATAAGTTTCTTTAATGAATCTGTGATTGCCCTTCTCCGTGGAAATATCTGCCCTGGTATCAATTTATAGGTAACACCTATAAGTGATATGATATGATATGTGTCTTTCACTTTCTGACTTACTCCAAGTCACGTGATTACCTCTAGACTCATCTACGGTGCTGCAAATGGCATTGTGTGCTTCTTTTCCTTGGCGAATATCCTGTCTTAGCGAGGTCCATTTTCTGCAATGTGATTCCCTGAGGGCTGAGGATTAGCTGACCTGGGCAGCCTGACCCTGCCGGCAAGCCCTCCCCAGGTGTGCCTGGGTTGAGGTCAATATAAACAGCACTCCAGGCAGCAATAGCCCCTGCAGCTGTGCCTGACTCCATATTCTCTGCCCCGTCAGCAGTCTCGGGGCTGTGCTGGTGGGAGGGTGTGAGGGTCCACGGCTTTGTGGGTGGCCCGGTGTGAGTGGGGCTCTGCTGGACTTTCTGCAGGAGTTGCCAGGCTGCCACCTCTAAAGAAGAGGATGTGTCACCCATAACTTCCACTGGAGTATCTCTCCGGGCTGAGGTGAGTAAGGAAAAAAAGCAGTGGGGGCCGGGACAGGAGGGGTATCTCAGGCAGGGCAATGGAAAGCTTCCAGAAGAGCGCCCGTGGCCAGGACCATCCTGGCTGACCTGCAGGCACCAAGTTGGCCTGCGTGCTTTCGCTGGTGTGGCTCCACGGCCCTTCCTCTAGGCTTTCAAGCCCTTGTACATATTCAGGTGTTTCACCTGGGAAGGGTGGGAACAGTTCAGCAGCAGCTGGCCTGGGGCTCAGCTCACGTTTACTCACAGAGGCCTCGGCACGGTCCCCCAGCTTTGCAATAAGGACGCTCCTTGCGTGGGCGGTCGGGGCTGCTGGCTGTATGGGAGATGATTCCCCACCTCTGACCAATTTCAGAATTGTTTACCACTGGAGCAAGTGCCTTGGTAGTGTTTTCCTCTGTATAACTGTTAGGTTCAGTATTTTTTTTTCTTTTTTGGTTCAAGTTAGATTTTATTCCTCTTTTATGTATTTATAGATATAAGCATGGAAATAATTCATTCTTATAAATACATCAGTGTGAATGGAAGAACTTTTTTTCTGTTTTATTTTTACATTTTATTTTTAAAAATTTTGAAATTTAATTTTATTTATTTTTTATACACTAGGTTATTATTAGTTATCTAATTTATGCATAGACATGTATACAGGTCAATCCCAATCACCCAACTCATCCCACCACCACAACCCCATGGCTTCCCCCACTTTGTGTCCATACGTTTGTTCTCTACTTCTGTGTCTCTATTTCTGCCCTGCAAACCAGTTCATCTGTAGCATTTTTCAAGGTTCCACATATAGGCATTAATATACAATATTTGTTTTTCTCTTTCTGACTTACTTCTCTCTGTATGACAGTCTCTAGATCCATCAACTCCTCTACAAATGACTCAGTTTCATTCCTTTTTATGGCTGAGTAATATTCCATTTTATATATGTACCACATCTTTATCCATTCGTCTGTCTGTGGGCATTTAGGTTGCTTCCATTACCTGGCTATTGTAAATAGTGCTGCAATGAACATTGTGGTGAATGTGTCTCTGTGATTTATGGTTTTCTCCGGGTATATGCCCAGAAGTGGGATTGCTGGATCCTATGGTAATTCTGTTTTTAGTTTCTTAAAGGAACCTCCATACTGTTCTCCATAGTGACTGTATCAATTTACATTCCCACCAATAGCGGAAGAGGGTTCCTTTTGTCCACACCCTCCGCAGAATTTGTTGTTTGTAGATTATCTGATGATGCCGATTCTAACAGGTGTGAGGTCTTACCTCACTGTAGTTTTGATTTGTATTTCTCTAATAATTAGTGATGTTGAGCAGCTTTTCATGTGCGTCTTGGCCATCTCTGTGTCTTCTTCGAAGAAACGTCTATTTAGATCTTCTGCCCATTTTTGTATTGCGTTGTTTGTTGTATTAATATTAAGCTGCATGAGCTGTATATATATATTGGAGATTAAACCTTTGTCCATTGATTCGTTTGTGAACGTTTTCGCCCCTTCTGAGGGTTACCTTTTTCCATTCCCGTTTTTTTAACAAAGAAAGAAAGAAAGCAAAAGAATCAGAACACTAATGTGCGTGAAATATGCCTCTTGAAACTGTCGTTTTGAAATATGGACGTCTTTTGAATTTTTTGGTCGATATATGACCCCAGGATTTGGTTTCAGGGCAGGTGTCATTTACAGGCCTGTAATGATTTGGAATATCCACTGACCATTAGCGCTGGGATTAAAGCTGCTGTTGTGTGAAACGGCCACAAGGTGGCAGCAGTTCTCCCTTACCAAATCTGGTTACTAGGGCAGCAGAGCCTCAATGGAAGTCGTGTTCTAGATTGGAATGTAGAACGGAATGTGCCAGGAGAAAGCCCCTCAAGTTTGTCTCACTACTTCTTGTTCGTGATTTTAATTTAATTTTTTATTTTTTATTACAGCAAGTTTGAGTACAACGTTTAGCTTTTTGTAGGTGTGCAAGAGGTGGTTCTTTTACACATATACATATGTCTGTTCTTCCTGGGATCCTTTTCCCATGTTCCTTATGACAGAATGTTGAGTAGTCTTCTCTTGCTACTCCGTAGGTCTTTGGTGATTATATACGTCTACTGTGTTTGTATATGTCTGTTAACCCCAATATCATAATGAATTCAATCCTCACACCTTTCCTTTGGTGAACCATAAGTTTGTTTAATGAATCTGTGATTGCCCTTCTCCGTGGAAATATCTGCCCTGGTATCAATTTATAGGTAACACCTATAAGTGATATGATATGATATGTGTCTTTCACTTTCTGACTTACTCCAAGTCACGTGATTACCTCTAGACTCATCTACGGTGCTGCAAATGGCATTGTGTGCTTCTTTTCCTTGGCGAATATTCTGTCTTAGCGAGGTCCATTTTCTGCAATGTGATTCCCTGAGGGCTAAGGATTAGCTGACCTGGGCAGCCTGACCCTGCCGGCAAGCCCTCCCCAGGAGTGCCTGGGTTGAGGTCAATATAAACAGCACTCCAGGCAGCAATAGCCCCTGCAGCTGTGCCTGACTCCATATTCTCTGCCCCGTCAGCAGTCTCGGGGCTGTGCTGGTGGGATGGTGTGAGGGTCCACGGCTTTGTGGGTGGCCCGGTGTGAGTGGGGCTCTGCTGGACTTTCTGCAGGAGTTGCCAGGCTGCCACCTCTAAAGAAGAGGATGTGTCACCCATAATTTCCACTGGAGTATCTCTCCGGGCTGAGGTGAGTAAGGAAAAAAAAGGAGTGGGGGCCGGGACAGGAGGGTTATCTCAGGCAGGGCAATGGAAAGCTTCCAGAAGAGCGCCCGTGGCCAGGAACATCCTGGCTGACCTGCAGGCACCAAGGTGGCCTGCGTGCTGTCGCTGGTGTGGCTCCACGGCCCTTCCTCTAGGCTTTCAAGCCCTTGTACATATTCAGGTGTTTCACCTGGGAAGGGTGGGAACAGTTCAGCAGCAGCTGGCCTGGGGCTCAGCTCACATTTACTCACAGAGGCCTCGGCACGGTCCCCCAGCTTTGCAATAAGGATGCTCCTTGCGTGGGCGGGTGGGGCTGCTGGCTGTATGGGAGATGATTCCCCACCTCTGACCAATTTCAGAATTGTTTTCCACTGGAGCAAGTGCCTTGGTAGTGTTTTCCTCTGTATAACTGTTAGGTTCAGTTTTTTTTTCTTTTTTGGTTCAAGTTAGATTTTATTCCTCTTTTATGTATTTATGGATATAAGCATGGAAATAATTCATTCTTATAAATACATCAGTGTGAATGGAAGAACATTTTTTCTGTTTTATTTTTACATTTTATTTTTAAAATTTTTGAAATTTAATTTTATATATTTATTTTTATACAGTAGGTTATTCTTAGTTATCTATTTTATGCATAGACATGTATACAGGTCAATCCCAATCTCCCAACTCATCCCACCACCACCACCCCATGGCTTCCCCCACTTTGTGTCCATACGTTTGTTCTCTACCTCTGTGTCTCTATTTCTGCCCTGCAAACCAGTTCATCTGTAGCATTTTTCTAGGTTCCACATATAGGCATTAATATACAATATTTGTTTTTCTCTTTCTGACTGACTTCACTCTGTATGACAGTCTCTAGATCCAACAACTTCTCTACAAATGACCCAGTTTCATTCCTTTTTATGGCTGAGTAATATTCCATTTTATATATGTACCACATCTTTATCCATTCGTCTGTCTGTGGGCATTTAGGTTGCTTCCATTACCTGGCTATTGTAAATAGTGCTGCAATGAACATTGTGGTGAATGTGTCTTTGTGATTTATGGTTTTCTCTGGGTATATGCCCAGAAGTGGGATTGCTGGATCCTATTGTAATTCTGTTTTTAGTTTTTTAAAGGAACCTCCATACTGTTCTCCATAGTGACTGTATCAATTTACATTCCCACCAATAGCGGAAGAGGGTTCCTTTTGTCCACACCCTCCCCAGAATTTGTTGTTTGTAGATTATCTGATGATGCCGATTCTAACAGGTGTGAGGTCTTACCTCATTGTAGTTTTGATTTGCATTTCTCTAATAATTAGTGATGTTGAGCAGCTTTTCATGTGCGTCTTGGCCATCTCTGTGTCTTCTTTGAAGAAACGTCTATTTAGATCTTCTGCCCATTTTTGTATTGGGTTGTTTGTTGTATTAATATTAAGCTGCATGAGCTGTTTATATATATTGGAGATTAAACATTTGTCCATTGATTCGTTTGTGAAAGTTTTCCCCCATTCTGAGGGTTGCCTTCTTCCATTCCCGTTTTTTTAACAAAGAAAGAAAGAAATCAAAAGAAGCAGAACACTAATGTGCGTGAAATATGCCTCTTGAAATTGTTGTTTTGAAATATGGACGTCTTTTGAATTTTTTGGTCGATATATGACCCCAGGATTTGTTTTCAGGGCAGGTGTCATTTACAGGCCTGTAATGATTTGGAATATCCACTGACCATTAGCGCTGGGATTAAAGCTGCTGTTGTGTGAAACGGCCACAAGGTGGCAGCAGTTCTCCCTTACCAAATCTGGTTACTAGGGCAGCAGAGCCTCAATGGAAGTCGTGTTCTAGATTGGAATGTAGAACGGAATGTGCCAGGAGAAAGCCCCTCAAGTTTGTCTCACTACTTCTTTTTCGTGTTTTTAATTTAATTTTTTATTTTTTATTTCAGCAAGTTTGAGTACAACGTTTAGCTTGTTGTAGGTGTGCAAGAGGTGGTTCTTTTACATATATACATATGTGTGTTCTTCCTGGGATCCTTTTCCCATGTACGTTATGACAGAATGTTGAGTAGTCTTCTCTTGGTACTCCGTAGGTCTTTGGTGATTATATATGTCTACTGTGTTTGTATATGTCTGTTAACCCCAATATCGTAATGAATTCAATCCTCACACCTTTCCTTTGGTGAACCATAAGTTTCTTTAATGAATCTGTGATTGCCCTTCTCCGTGGAAATATCTGCCCTGGTATCAATTTATAGGTAACACCTATAAGTGATATGATATGATATGTGTCTTTCACTTTCTGACTTACTCCAAGTCACGTGATTACCTCTAGACTCATCTACGGTGCTGCAAATGGCATTGTGTGCTTCTTTTCCTTGGCGAATATTCTGTCTTAGAGAGGTCCATTTTCTGCAATGTGATTCCCTGAGGGCTGAGGATTAGCTGACCTGGGCAGCCTGACCCTGCCGGCAAGCCCTCCCCAGGTGTGCCTGGGTTGAGGTCAATATAAACAGCACTCCAGGCAGCAATAGCCCCTGCAGCTGTGCCTGACTCCATATTCTCTGCCCCGTCAGCAGTCTCGGGGCTGTGCTGGTGGGAGGGTGTGAGGGTCCACGGCTTTGTGGGTGGCCCGGTGTGAGTGGGGCTCTGCTGGACTTTCTGCAGGAGTTGCCAGGCTGCCACCTCTAAAGAAGAGGATGTGTCACCCATAACTTCCACTGGAGTATCTCTCCGGGCTGAGGTGAGTAAGGAAAAAAAAGGAGTGGGGGCCGGGACAGGAGGGGTATCTCAGGCAGGGCAATGGAAAGCTTCCAGAAGAGCGCCCGTGGCCAGGACCATCCTGGCTGACCTGCAGGCACCAAGTTGGCCTGCGTGCTTTCGCTGGTGTGGCTCCACGGCACTTCCTCTAGGCTTTCAAGCCCTTGTACATATTCAGGTGTTTCACCTGGGAAGGGTGGGAACAGTTCAGCAGCAGCTGGCCTGGGGCTCAGCTCACGTTTACTCACAGAGGCCTCGGCACGGTCCCCCAGCTTTGCAATAAGGACGCTCCTTGCGTGGGCGGGTGGGGCTGCTGGCTGTATGGGAGATGATTCCCCACCTCTGACCAATTTCAGAATTGTTTACCACTGCAGCAAGTGCCTTGGTAGAGTTTTCCTCTGTATAACTGTTAGGTTCAGTTTTTTTTTTCTTTTTTGGTTCAAGTTAGATTTTATTCCTCTTTTATGTATTTATAGATATAAGCATGGAAATAATTCATTCTTATAAATACATCAGTGTGAATGGAAGAACTTTTTTTCTGTTTTATTTTTACATTTTGTTTTTAAAAATTTTTAAATTTAATATTATTTATTTTTTTATACACTAGGTTATTATTAGTTATCTATTTTATGCATAGACATGTATACAGGTCAATCCCAATCTCCCAACTCATCCCACCACCACCACCCCATGGCTTCCCCCACTTTGTGTCCATACGTTTGTTCTCTACCTCTGTGTCTCTATTTCTGCCCTGCAAACCAGTTCATCTGTAGCATTTTTCTAGGTTCCACATATAGGCATTAATATACAATATTTGTTTTTCTCTTTCTGACTTACTTCACTCTGTATGACAGTCTCTAGATCCATCAACTTCTCTACAAATGACTCAGTTTCGTTCCTTTTTATGGCTGAGTAATATTCCATTTTATATATGTACCACATCTTTATCCATTCGTCTGTCTGTTGGCATTTAGGTTGCTTCCATTACCTGGCTATTGTAAATAGTGCTGCAATGAACATTGTGGTGAATGTGTCTCTGTGATTTATGGTTTTCTCTGGGTATATGCCCAGAAGTGTGATTGCTGGATCCTATGGTAATTCTGTTTTTAGTTTTTTAAAGGAACCTCCATACTGCTCTCCATAGTGACTGTATCAATTTACATTCCCACCAATAGCGGAAGAGGGTTCCTTTTGTCCACACCCTCCCCAGAATTTGTTGTTTGTAGATTATCTGATGATGCCGATTCTAACAGGTGTGAGGTCTTACCTCACTGTAGTTTTGATTTGTATTTCTCTAATAATTAGTGATGTTGAGCAGCTTTTCATGTACGTCTTGGCCATCTCTGTGTCTTCTTTGAAGAAACGTCTATTTAGATCTTCTGCCCATTTTTTTATTGGGTTGTTTGTTGTATTAATATTAAGCTGCATGAGCTGTATATATATATTGGAGATTAAACCTTTGTCCATTGATTCGTTTGTGAACGTTTTCGCCCCTTCTGAGTGTTACCTTTTTCCATTCCCGTTTTTTTAACAAAGAAAGAAAGAAAGCAAAAGAATCAGAACACTAATGTGCGTGAAATATGCCTCTTGAAACTGTCGTTTTGAAATATGGACGTCTTTTGAATTTTTTGGTCGATATATGACCCCAGGATTTGGTTTCAGGGCAGGTGTCATTTACAGGCCTGTAATGATTTGGAATATCCACTGACCATTAGCGCTGGGATTAAAGCTGCTGTTGTGTGAAACGGCCACAAGGTGGCAGCAGTTCTCCCTTACCAAATCTGGTTACTAGGGCAGCAGAGCCTCAATGGAAGTCGCGTTCTAGATTGGAATGTAGAACGGAATGTGCCAGGAGAAAGCCCCTCAAGTTTGTCTCACTACTTCTTTTTCGTGTTTTTAATTTAATTTTTTATTTTTTATTACAGCAAGTTTGAGTACAACGTTTAGCTTGTTGTAGGTGTGCAAGAGGTGGTTCTTTTACACATATACATATGTCTGTTCTTCCTGGGATCCTTTTCCCATTTACATTATGACAGAATGTTGAGTAGTCTTCTCTTGGTACTCCGTAGGTCTTTGGTGATTATATATGTCTACTGTGTTTGTATATGTCTGTTAACCCCAATATCGTAATGAATTCAATCCTCACACCTTTCCTTTGGTGAACCATAAGTTTCTTTAATGAATCTGTGATTGCCCTTCTCCGTGGAAATATCTGCCCTGGTATCAATTTATAGGTAACACCTATAAGTGATATGATATGATATGTGTCTTTCACTTTCTGACTTACTCCAAGTCACGTGATTACCTCTAGACTTATCTACGGTGCTGCAAATGGCATTGTGTGCTTTTTTTCCTTGGCGAATATTCTGTCTTAGCGAGGTCCATTTTCTGCAATGTGATTCCCTGAGGGCTAAGGATTAGCTGACCTGGGCAGCCTGACCCTGCCGGCAAGCCCTCCCCAGGTGTGCCTGGGTTGAGGTCAATATAAACAGCACTCCAGGCAGCAATAGCCCCTGCAGCTGTGCCTGACTCCATATTCTCTGCCCCGTCAGCAGTCTCGGGGCTGTGCTGGAGGGAGGGTGTGAGGGTCCACGGCTTTGTGGGTGGCCCGGTGTGAGTGGGGCTCTGCTGCACTTTCTGCAGGAGTTGCCAGGCTGCCACCTGTAAAGAAGAGGATGTGTCACCCATAACTTCCACTGGAGTATCTCACCGGGCTGAGGTGAGGAAGGAAAAAAGTGAGTGGGGACCGGGACAGGAGGGGTATCTCAGGCAGGGCAATGGAAAGCTTCCAGAAGAGCGCCCGTGGCCAGGACCATCCTGGCTGACCTGCAGGCACCAAGTTGGCCTGCGTGCTGTCGCTGGTGTGGCTCCACGGCCCTTCCTCTAGGCTTTCAAGCCCTTGTACATATTCAGGTGTTTCACCTGGGAAGGGTGGGAACAGTTCAGCAGCAGCTGGCCTGGGGCTCAGCTCACGTTTACTCACAGAGGCCTCGGCACGGTCCCCCAGCTTTGCAATAAGGACGCTCCTTGCGTGGGCGGGTGGGGCTGCTGGCTGTATGGGAGATGATTCCCCACCTCTGACCAATTTCAGAATTGTTTACCACTGGAGCAAGTGCCTTGGTAGTGTTTTCCTCTGTATAACTGTTAGGTTCAGTTTTTTTTTTTTTTTGGTTCAAGTTAGATTTTATTCCTCTTTTATGTATTTATGGATATAAGCATGGAAATAATTCATTCTTATAAATACATCAGTGTGAATGGAAGAACATTTTTTCTGTTTTATTTTTACATTTTATTTTTAAAATTTTTGAAATTTAATTTTATTTATTTTTTTATACAGTAGGTTATTCTTAGTTATCTATTTTATGCATAGACATGTATACAGGTCTATCCCAATCTCCCATCTCATCCCACCACCACCACCCCATGGCTTCCCCCACTTTGTGTCCATAGGTTTGTTCTCTACCTCTGTGTCTCTATTTCTGCCCTGCAAACCAGTTCATCTGTAGCATTTTTCTAGGTTCCACATATAGGCATTAATATACAATATTTGTTTTTCTCTTTCTGACTTACTTCACTCTGTATGACAGTCTCTAGATCCATCAACTTCTCTACAAATGACTCAGATTCATTCCTTTTTATGGCTGAGTAATATTCCATTTTATATATGTACCACATCTTTATCCATTCGTCTGTATGTCGGCATTTAGGTTGCTTCCATTACCTGGCTATTGTAAATAGTGCTGCAATGAACATTGTGGTGAATGTGTCTCTGTGATTTATGGTTTTCTCTTGGTATATGCCCAGAAGTGGGATTGCTGGATCCTATGGTAATTCTCTTTTTAGTTTTTTAAAGGAACCTCCATACTGTTCTCCATAGTGACTGTATCAATTTACATCCCCACCAATAGCGGATGAGGGTTCCTTTTGTGCACACCCTCCCCAGAATTTGTTGTTTGTAGATTATCTGATGATGCCGATTCTAACAGGTGTGAGGTCTTACCTCATTGTAGTTTTGATTTGCATTTCTCTAATAATTAGTGATGTTGAGCAGCTTTTCATGTGCGTCTTGCCCATCTCTGTGTCTTCTTTGAAGAAACGTCTATTTAGATCTTCTGCCCATTTTTGTATTGGGTTGTTTGTTGTATTAATATTAAGCTGCATGAGCTGTATATATATATTGGAGATTAAACCTTTGTCCATTGATTCGTTTGTGAACGTTTTCGCCCCTTCTGAGGGTTACCTTTTTCCATTCCCGTTTTTTTAACAAAGAAAGAAAGAAAGCAAAAGAATCAGAACACTAATGTGCGTGAAATATGCCTCTTGAAACTGTCGTTTTGAAATATGGACGTCTTTTGAATTTTTTGGTCGATATATGACCCCAGGATTTGTTTTCAGGGCAGGTGTCATTTACAGGCCTGTAATGATTTGGAATATCCACTGACCATTAGCGCTGGGATTAAAGCTGCTGTTGTGTGAAACGGCCACAAGGTGGCAGCAGTTCTCCCTTACCAAATCTGGTTACTAGGGCAGCAGAGCCTCAATGGAAGTCGCGTTCTAGATTGGAATGTAGAACGGAATGTGCCAGGAGAAAGCCCCTCAAGTTTGTCTCACTACTTCTTGTTCGTGTTTTTAATTACATTTTTTATATTTTATTACAGCCAGTTTGAGTACAACGTTTAGCTTGTTGTAGGTGTGCAAGAGGTGGTTCTTTTACACATATACATATGTCTGTTCTTCCTGGGATCCTTTTCCCATTTACGTTATGACAGAATGTTGAGTAGTCTTCTCTTGGTACTCCGTAGGTCTTTGGTGATTATATATGTCTACTGTGTTTGTATATGTCTGTTAACCCCAATATCGTAATGAATTCAATCCTCACACCTTTCCTTTGGTGAACCATAAGTTTCTTTAATGAATCTGTGATTGCCCTTCTCCGTGGAAATATCTGCCCTGGTATCAATTTATAGGTAACACCTATAAGTGATATGATATGATATGTGTCTTTCACTTTCTGACTTACTCCAAGTCACGTGATTACCTCTAGACTCATCTACGGTGCTGCAAATGGCATTGTGTGCTTCTTTTCCTTGGCGAATATCCTGTCTTAGCGAGGTCCATTTTCTGCAATGTGATTCCCTGAGGGCTGAGGATTAGCTGACCTGGGCAGCCTGACACTGCCGGCAAGCCCTCCCCAGGTGTGCCTGGGTTGAGGTCAATATAAACAGCACTCCAGGCAGCAATAGCCCCTGCAGCTGTGCCTGACTCCATATTCTCTGCCCCGTCAGCAGTCTCGGGGCTGTGCTGGTGGGAGGGTGTGAGGGTCCACGGCTTTGTGGGTGGCCCGGTGTGAGTGGGGCTCTGCTGGACTTTCTGCAGGAGTTGCCAGGCTGCCACCTCTAAAGAAGAGGATGTTTCACCCATAACTTCCACTGGAGTATCTCTCCGGGCTGAGGTGAGTAAGGAAAAAAAGCAGTGGGGGCCGGGACAGGAGGGGTATCTCAGGCAGGGCAATGGAAAGCTTCCAGAAGAGCGCCCGTGGCCAGGACCATCCTGGCTGACCTGCAGGCACCAAGTTGGCCTGCGTGCTTTCGCTGGTGTGGCTCCACGGCCCTTCCTCTAGGCTTTCAAGCCCTTGTACATATTCAGGTGTTTCACCTGGGAAGGGTGGGAACAGTTCAGCAGCAGCTGGCCTGGGGCTCAGCTCACGTTTACTCACAGAGGCCTCGGCACGGTCCCCCAGCTTTGCAATAAGGACGCTCCTTGCGTGGGCGGTCGGGGCTGCTGGCTGTATGGGAGATGATTCCCCACCTCTGACCAATTTCAGAATTGTTTACCACTGGAGCAAGTGCCTTGGTAGTGTTTTCCTCTGTATAACTGTTAGGTTCAGTATTTTTTTTTCTTTTTTGGTTCAAGTTAGATTTTATTCCTCTTTTATGTATTTATAGATATAAGCATGGAAATAATTCATTCTTATAAATACATCAGTGTGAATGGAAGAACTTTTTTTCTGTTTTATTTTTACATTTTATTTTTAAAAATTTTGAAATTTAATTTTATTTATTTTTTATACACTATGTTATTATTAGTTATCTAATTTATGCATAGACATGTATACAGGTCAATCCCAATCACCCAACTCATCCCACCACCACAACCCCATGGCTTCCCCCACTTTGTGTCCATACGTTTGTTCTCTACTTCTGTGTCTCTATTTCTGCCCTGCAAACCAGTTCATCTGTAGCATTTTTCAAGGTTCCACATATAGGCATTAATATACAATATTTGTTTTTCTCTTTCTGACTTACTTCACTCTGTATGACAGTCTCTAGATCCATCAACTCCTCTACAAATGACTCAGTTTCATTCCTTTTTATGGCTGAGTAATATTCCATTTTATATATGTACCACATCTTTATCCATTCGTCTGTCTGTGGGCATTTAGGTTGCTTCCATTACCTGGCTATTGTAAATAGTGCTGCAATGAACATTGTGGTGAATGTGTCTCTGTGATTTATGGTTTTCTCCGGGTATATGCCCAGAAGTGGGATTGCTGGATCCTATGGTAATTCTCTTTTTAGTTTCTTAAAGGAACCTCCATACTGTTCTCCATAGTGACTGTATCAATTTACATTCCCACCAATAGCGGAAGAGGGTTCCTTTTGTCCACACCCTCCCCAGAATTTGTTGTTTGTAGATTATCTGATGATGCCGATTCTAACAGGTGTGAGGTCTTACCTCACTGTAGTTTTGATTTGTATTTCTCTAATAATTAGTGATGTTGAGCAGCTTTTCATGTGCGTCTTGGCCATCTCTGTGTCTTCTTCGAAGAAACGTCTATTTAGATCTTCTGCCCATTTTTGTATTGGGTTGTTTGTTGTATTAATATTAAGCTGCATGAGCTGTATATATATATTGGAGATTAAACCTTTGTCCATTGATTCGTTTGTGAACGTTTTCGCCCCTTCTGAGGGTTACCTTTTTCCATTCCCGTTTTTTTAACAAAGAAAGAAAGAAAGCAAAAGAATCAGAACACTAATGTGCGTGAAATATGCCTCTTGAAACTGTCGTTTTGAAATATGGACGTCTTTAGAATTTTTTGGTCGATATATGACCCCAGGATTTGTTTTCAGGGCAGGTGTCATTTACAGGCCTGTAATGATTTGGAATATCCACTGACCATTAGCGCTGGGATTAAAGCTGCTGTTGTGTGAACCGGCCACAAGGTGGCAGCAGTTCTCCCTTACCAAATCTGGTTACTAGGGCAGCAGAGCCTCAATGGAAGTCGCGTTCTAGATTGGAATGTAGAACGGAATGTGCCAGGAGAAAGCCCCTCAAGTTTGTCTCACTACTTCTTGTTCGTGTTTTTAATTTAATTTTTTATTTTTTATTACAGCAAGTTTGAGTACAACATTTAGCTTTTTGTAGGTGTGCAAGAGGTGGTTCTTTTACACATATACATATGTCTGTTCTTCCTGGGATCCTTTTCCCATGTTCCTTATGACAGAATGTTGAGTAGTCTTCTCTTGCTACTCCGTAGGTCTTTGGTGATTATATACGTCTACTGTGTTTGTATATGTCTGTTAACCCCAATATCATAATGAATTCAATCCTCACACCTTTCTTTTGGTGAACCATAAGTTTGTTTAATGAATCTGTGATTGCCCTTCTCCGTGGAAATATCTGCCCTGGTATCAATTTATAGGTAACACCTATAAGTGATATGATATGATATGTGTCTTTCACTTTCTGACTTACTCCAAGTCACGTGATTACCTCTAGACTCATCTACGGTGCTGCAAATGGCATTGTGTGCTTCTTTTCCTTGGCGAATATTCTGTCTTAGCGAGGTCCATTTTCTGCAATGTGATTCCCTGAGGGCTGAGGATTAGCTGACCTGGGCAGCCTGACCCTGCCGGCAAGCCCTCCCCAGGAGTGCCTGGGTTGAGGTCAATATAAACAGCACTCCAGGCAGCAATAGCCCCTGCAGCTGTGCCTGACTCCATATTCTCTGCCCCGTCAGCAGTCTCGGGGCTGTGCTGGTGGGATGGTGTGAGGGTCCACGGCTTTGTGGGTGGCCCGGTGTGAGTGGGGCTCTGCTGGACTTTCTGCAGGAGTTGCCAGGCTGCCACCTCTAAAGAAGAGGATGTGTCACCCATAATTTCCACTGGAGTATCTCTCCGGGCTGAGGTGAGTAAGGAAAAAAAAGGAGTGGGGGCCGGGACAGGAGGGTTATCTCAGGCAGGGCAATGGAAAGCTTCCAGAAGAGCGCCCGTGGCCAGGACCATCCTGGCTGACCTGCAGGCACCAAGGTGGCCTGCGTGCTGTCGCTGGTGTGGCTCCACGGCCCTTCCTCTAGGCTTTCAAGCCCTTGTACATATTCAGGTGTTTCACCTGGGAAGGGTGGGAACAGTTCAGCAGCAGCTGGCCTGGGGCTCAGCTCACATTTACTCACAGAGGCCTCGGCACGGTCCCCCAGCTTTGCAATAAGGATGCTCCTTGCGTGGGCGGGTGGGGCTGCTGGCTGTATGGGAGATGATTCCCCACCTCTGACCAATTTCAGAATTGTTTTCCACTGGAGCAAGTGCCTTGGTAGTGTTTTCCTCTGTATAACTGTTAGGTTCAGTTTTTTTTTTCTTTTTTGGTTCAAGTTAGATTTTATTCCTCTTTTATGTATTTATGGATATAAGCATGGAAATAATTCATTCTTATAAATACATCAGTGTGAATGGAAGAACATTTTTTCTGTTTTATTTTTACATTTTATTTTTAAAATTTTTGAAATTTAATTTTATTTATTTATTTTTATACAGTAGGTTATTCTTAGTTATCTATTTTATGCATAGACATGTATACAGGTCAATCCCAATCTCCCAACTCATCCCACCACCACCACCCCATGGCTTCCCCCACTTTGTGTCCATACGTTTGTTCTCTACCTCTGTGTCTCTATTTCTGCCCTGCAAACCAGTTCATCTGTAGCATTTTTCTAGGTTCCACATATAGGCATTAATATACAATATTTGTTTTTCTCTTTCTGACTGACTTCACTCTGTATGACAGTCTCTAGATCCATCAACTTCTCTACAAATGACCCAGTTTCATTCCTTTTTATGGCTGAGTAATATTCCATTTTATATATGTACCACATCTTTATCCATTCGTCTGTCTGTGGGCATTTAGGTTGCTTCCATTACCTGGCTATTGTAAATAGTGCTGCAATGAACATTGTGGTGAATGTGTCTTTGTGATTTATGGTTTTCTCTGGGTATATGCCCAGAAGTGGGATTGCTGGATCCTATTGTAATTCTGTTTTTAGTTTTTTAAAGGAACCTCCATACTGTTCTCCATAGTGACTGTATCAATTTACATTCCCACCAATAGCGGAAGAGGGTTCCTTTTGTCCACACCCTCCCCAGAATTTGTTGTTTGTAGATTATCTGATGATGCCGATTCTAACAGGTGTGAGGTCTTACCTCATTGTAGTTTTGATTTGCATTTCTCTAATAATTAGTGATGTTGAGCAGCTTTTCATGTGCGTCTTGGCCATCTCTGTGTCTTCTTTGAAGAAACGTCTATTTAGATCTTCTGCCCATTTTTGTATTGGGTTGTTTGTTGTATTAATATTAAGCTGCATGAGCTGTTTATATATATTGGAGATTAAACATTTGTCCATTGATTCGTTTGTGAAAGTTTTCCCCCATTCTGAGGGTTGCCTTCTTCCATTCCCGTTTTTTTAACAAAGAAAGAAAGAAATCAAAAGAAGCAGAACACTAATGTGCGTGAAATATGCCTCTTGAAATTGTTGTTTTGAAATATGGACGTCTTTTGAATTTTTTGGTCGATATATGACCCCAGGATTTGTTTTCAGGGCAGGTGTCATTTACAGGCCTGTAATGATTTGGAATATCCACTGACCATTAGCGCTGGGATTAAAGCTGCTGTTGTGTGAAACGGCCACAAGGTGGCAGCAGTTCTCCCTTACCAAATCTGGTTACTAGGGCAGCAGAGCCTCAATGGAAGTCGTGTTCTAGATTGGAATGTAGAACGGAATGTGCCAGGAGAAAGCCCCTCAAGTTTGTCTCACTACTTCTTTTTCGTGTTTTTAATTTAATTTTTTATTTTTTATTTCAGCAAGTTTGAGTACAACGTTTAGCTTGTTGTAGGTGTGCAAGAGGTGGTTCTTTTACATATATACATATGTGTGTTCTTCCTGGGATCCTTTTCCCATTTACGTTATGACAGAATGTTGAGTAGTCTTCTCTTGGTACTCCGTAGGTCTTTGGTGATTATATATGTCTACTGTGTTTGTATATGTCTGTTAACCCTAATATCGTAATGAATTCAATCCTCACACCTTTCCTTTGGTGAACCATAAGTTTCTTTAATGAATCTGTGATTGCCCTTCTCCGTGGAAATATCTGCCCTGGTATCAATTTATAGGTAACACCTATAAGTGATATGATATGATATGTGTCTTTCACTTTCTGACTTACTCCAAGTCACGTGATTACCTCTAGACTCATCTACGGTGCTGCAAATGGCATTGTGTGCTTCTTTTCCTTGGCGAATATTCTGTCTTAGAGAGGTCCATTTTCTGCAATGTGATTCCCTGAGGGCTGAGGATTAGCTGACCTGTGCAGCCTGACCCTGCCGGCAAGCCCTCCCCAGGTGTGCCTGGTTTGAGGTCAATATAAACAGCACTCCAGGCAGCAATAGCCCCTGCAGCTGTGCCTGACTCCATATTCTCTGCCCCGTCAGCAGTCTCGGGGCTGTGCTGGTGGGAGGGTGTGAGGGTCCACGGCTTTGTGGGTGGCCCGGTGTGAGTGGGGCTCTGCTGGACTTTCTGCAGGAGTTGCCAGGCTGCCACCTCTAAAGAAGAGGATGTGTCACCCATAACTTCCACTGGAGTATCTCTCCGGGCTGAGGTGAGTAAGGAAAAAAAAGGAGTGGGGGCCGGGACAGGAGGGGTATCTCAGGCAGGGCAATGGAAAGCTTCCAGAAGAGCGCCCGTGGCCAGGACCATCCTGGCTGACCTGCAGGCACCAAGTTGGCCTGCGTGCTTTCGCTGGTGTGGCTCCACGGCCCTTCCTCTAGGCTTTCAAGCCCTTGTACATATTCAGGTGTTTCACCTGGGAAGGGTGGGAACAGTTCAGCAGCAGCTGGCCTGGGGCTCAGCTCACGTTTACTCACAGAGGCCTCGGCACGGTCCCCCAGCTTTGCAATAAGGACGCTCCTTGCGTGGGCGGGTGGGGCTGCTGGCTGTATGGGAGATGATTCCCCACCTCTGACCAATTTCAGAATTGTTTACCACTGCAGCAAGTGCCTTGGTAGAGTTTTCCTCTGTATAACTGTTAGGTTCAGTTTTTTTTTTTCTTTTTTGGTTCAAGTTAGATTTTATTCCTCTTTTATGTATTTATAGATATAAGCATGGAAATAATTCATTCTTATAAATACATCAGTGTGAATGGAAGAACTTTTTTTCTGTTTTATTTTAACATTTTGTTTTTAAAAATTTTTAAATTTAATATTATTTATTTTTTTATACACTAGGTTATTATTAGTTATCTATTTTATGCATAGACATGTATACAGGTCAATCCCAATCTCCCAACTCATCCCACCACCACCACCCCATGGCTTCCCCCACTTTGTGTCCATACGTTTGTTCTCTACCTCTGTGTCTCTATTTCTGCCCTGCAAACCAGTTCATCTGTAGCATTTTTCTAGGTTCCACATATAGGCATTAATATACAATATTTGTTTTTCTCTTTCTGACTTACTTCACTCTGTATGACAGTCTCTAGATCCATCAACTTCTCTACAAATGACTCAGTTTCGTTCCTTTTTATGGCTGAGTAATATTCCATTTTATATATGTACCACATCTTTATCCATTCGTCTGTCTGTTGGCATTTAGGTTGCTTCAATTACCTGGCTATTGTAAATAGTGCTGCAATGAACATTGTGGTGAATGTGTCTCTGTGATTTATGGTTTTCTCTGGGTATATGCCCAGAAGTGTGATTGCTGGATCCTATGGTAATTCTGTTTTTAGTTTTTTAAAGGAACCTCCATACTGCTCTCCATAGTGACTGTATCAATTTACATTCCCACCAATAGCGGAAGAGGGTTCCTTTTGTCCACACCCTCCCCAGAATTTGTTGTTTGTAGATTATCTGATGATGCCGATTCTAACAGGTGTGAGGTCTTACCTCACTGTAGTTTTGATTTGTATTTCTCTAATAATTAGTGATGTTGAGCAGCTTTTCATGTACGTCTTGGCCATCTCTGTGTCTTCTTTGAAGAAACGTCTATTTAGATCTTCTGCCCATTTTTTTATTGGGTTGTTTGTTGTATTAATATTAAGCTGCATGAGCTGTATATATATATTGGAGATTAAACCTTTGTCCATTGATTCGTTTGTGAACGTTTTCGCCCATTCTGAGTGTTACCTTTTTCCATTCCCGTTTTTTTAACAAAGAAAGAAAGAAAGCAAAAGAATCAGAACACTAATGTGCGTGAAATATGCCTCTTGAAACTGTCGTTTTGAAATATGGACGTCTTTTGAATTTTTTGGTCGATATATGACCCCAGGATTTGGTTTCAGGGCAGGTGTCATTTACAGGCCTGTAATGATTTGGAATATCCACTGACCATTAGCGCTGGGATTAAAGCTGCTGTTGTGTGAAACGGCCACAAGGTGGCAGCAGTTCTCCCTTACCAAATCTGGTTACTAGGGCAGCAGAGCCTCAATGGAAGTCGCGTTCTAGATTGGAATGTAGAACGGAATGTGCCAGGAGAAAGCCCCTCAAGTTTGTCTCACTACTTCTTTTTCGTGTTTTTAATTTAATTTTTTATTTTTTATTACAGCAAGTTTGAGTACAACGTTTAGCTTGTTGTAGGTGTGCAAGAGGTGGTTCTTTTACACATATACATATGTCTGTTCTTCCTGGGATCCTTTTCCCATTTACATTATGACAGAATGTTGAGTAGTCTTCTCTTGGTACTCCGTAGGTCTTTGGTGATTATATATGTCTACTGTGTTTGTATATGTCTGTTAACCCCAATATCGTAATGAATTCAATCCTCACACCTTTCCTTTGGTGAACCATAAGTTTCCTTAATGAATCTGTGATTGCCCTTCTCCGTGGAAATATCTGCCCTGGTATCAATTTATAGGTAACACCTATAAGTGATATGATATGATATGTGTCTTTCACTTTCTGACTTACTCCAAGTCACGTGATTACCTCTAGACTTATCTACGGTGCTGCAAATGGCATTGTGTGCTTTTTTTCCTTGGCGAATATTCTGTCTTAGCGAGGTCCATTTTCTGCAATGTGATTCCCTGAGGGCTAAGGATTAGCTGACCTGGGCAGCCTGACCCTGCCGGCAAGCCCTCCCCAGGTGTGCCTGGGTTGAGGTCAATATAAACAGCACTCCAGGCAGCTATAGCCCCTGCAGCTGTGCCTGACTCCATATTCTCTGCCCCGTCAGCAGTCTCGGGGCTGTGCTGGAGGGAGGGTGTGAGGGTCCACGGCTTTGTGGGTGGCCCGGTGTGAGTGGGGCTCTGCTGCACTTTCTGCAGGAGTTGCCAGGCTGCCACCTGTAAAGAAGAGGATGTGTCACCCATAACTTCCACTGGAGTATCTCACCGGGCTGAGGTGAGGAAGGAAAAAAGTGAGTTGGGACCGGGACAGGAGGGGTATCTCAGGCAGGGCAATGGAAAGCTTCCAGAAGAGCGCCCGTGGCCAGGACCATCCTGGCTGACCTGCAGGCACCAAGTTGGCCTGCGTGCTGTCGCTGGTGTGGCTCCACGGCCCTTCCTCTAGGCTTTCAAGCCCTTGTACATATTCAGGTGTTTCACCTGGGAAGGGTGGGAACAGTTCAGCAGCAGCTGGCCTGGGGCTCAGCTCACGTTTACTCACAGAGGCCTCGGCACGGTCCCCCAGCTTTGCAATAAGGACGCTCCTTGCGTGGGCGGGTGGGGCTGCTGGCTGTATGGGAGATGATTCCCCACCTCTGACCAATTTCAGAATTGTTTACCACTGGAGCAAGTGCCTTGGTAGTGTTTTCCTCTGTATAACTGTTAGGTTCAGTTTTTTTTTTTTTTTGGTTCAAGTTAGATTTTATTCCTCTTTTATGTATTTATGGATATAAGCATGGAAATAATTCATTCTTATAAATACATCAGTGTGAATGGAAGAACATTTTTTCTGTTTTATTTTTACATTTTATTTTTAAAATTTTTGAAATTTAATTTTATTTATTTTTTTATACAGTAGGTTATTCTTAGTTATCTATTTTATGCATAGACATGTATACAGGTCTATCCCAATCTCCCATCTCATCCCACCACCACCACCCCATGGCTTCCCCCACTTTGTGTCCATAGGTTTGTTCTCTACCTCTGTGTCTCTATTTCTGCCCTGCAAACCAGTTCATCTGTAGCATTTTTCTAGGTTCCACATATAGGCATTAATATACAATATTTGTTTTTCTCTTTCTGACTTACTTCACTCTGTATGACAGTCTCTAGATCCATCAACTTCTCTACAAATGACTCAGATTCATTCCTTTTTATGGCTGAGTAATATTCCATTTTATATATGTACCACATCTTTATCCATTCGTCTGTATGTCGGCATTTAGGTTGCTTCCATTACCTGGCTATTGTAAATAGTGCTGCAATGAACATTGTGGTGAATGTGTCTCTGTGATTTATGGTTTTCTCTTGGTATATGCCCAGAAGTGGGATTGCTGGATCCTATGGTAATTCTGTTTTTAGTTTTTTAAAGGAACCTCCATACTGTTCTCCATAGTGACTGTATCAATTTACATCCCCACCAATAGCGGATGAGGGTTCCTTTTGTGCACACCCTCCCCAGAATTTGTTGTTTGTAGATTATCTGATGATGCCGATTCTAACAGGTGTGAGGTCTTACCTCATTGTAGTTTTGATTTGCATTTCTCTAATAATTAGTGATGTTGAGCAGCTTTTCATGTGCGTCTTGCCCATCTCTGTGTCTTCTTTGAAGAAACGTCTATTTAGATCTTCTGCCCATTTTTGTATTGGGTTGTTTGTTGTATTAATATTAAGCTGCATGAGCTGTATATATATATTGGAGATTAAACCTTTGTCCATTGATTCGTTTGTGAACGTTTTCGCCCCTTCTGAGGGTTACCTTTTTCCATTCCCGTTTTTTTAACAAAGAAAGAAAGAAAGCAAAAGAATCAGAACACTAATGTGCGTGAAATATGCCTCTTGAAACTGTCGTTTTGAAATATGGACGTCTTTTGAATTTTTTGGTCGATATATGACCCCAGGATTTGTTTTCAGGGCAGGTGTCATTTACAGGCCTGTAATGATTTGGAATATCCACTGACCATTAGCGCTGGGATTAAAGCTGCTGTTGTGTGAAACGGCCACAAGGTGGCAGCAGTTCTCCCTTACCAAATCTGGTTACTAGGGCAGCAGAGCCTCAATGGAAGTCGCGTTCTAGATTGGAATGTAGAACGGAATGTGCCAGGAGAAAGCCCCTCAAGTTTGTCTCACTACTTCTTGTTCGTGTTTTTAATTACATTTTTTATATTTTATTACAGCCAGTTTGAGTACAACGTTTAGCTTGTTGTAGGTGTGCAAGAGGTGGTTCTTTTACACATATACATATGTCTGTTCTTCCTGGGATCCTTTTCCCATTTACGTTATGACAGAATGTTGAGTAGTCTTCTCTTGGTACTCCGTAGGTCTTTGGTGATTATATATGTCTACTGTGTTTGTATATGTCTGTTAACCCCAATATCGTAATGAATTCAATCCTCACACCTTTCCTTTGGTGAACCATAAGTTTGTTTAATGAATCTGTGATTGCCCTTCTCCGTGGAAATATCTGCCCTGGTATCAATTTATAGGTAACACCTATAAGTGATATGATATGATATGTGTCTTTCACTTTCTGACTTACTCCAAGTCACGTGATTACCTCTAGACTCATCTACGGTGCTGCAAATGGCATTGTGTGCTTCTTTTCCTTGGCGAATATCCTGTCTTAGCGAGGTCCATTTTCTGCAATGTGATTCCCTGAGGGCTGAGGATTAGCTGACCTGGGCAGCCTGACACTGCCGGCAAGCCCTCCCCAGGTGTGCCTGGGTTGAGGTCAATATAAACAGCACTCCAGGCAGCAATAGCCCCTGCAGCTGTGCCTGACTCCATATTCTCTGCCCCGTCAGCAGTCTCGCGGCTGTGCTGGTGGGAGGGTGTGAGGGTCCACGGCTTTGTGGGTGGCCCGGTGTGAGTGGGGCTCTGCTGGACTTTCTGCAGGAGTTGCCCGGCTGCCACCTCTAAAGAAGAGGATGTGTCACCCATAACTTCCACTGGAGTATCTCTCCGGGCTGAGGTGAGTAAGGAAAAAAAGCAGTGGGGGCCGGGACAGGAGGGGTATCTCAGGCAGGGCAATGGAAAGCTTCCAGAAGAGCGCCCGTGGCCAGGACCATCCTGGCTGACCTGCAGGCACCAAGTTGGCCTGCGTGCTTTCGCTGGTGTGGCTCCACGGCCCTTCCTCTAGGCTTTCAAGCCCTTGTACATATTCAGGTGTTTCACCTGGGAAGGGTGGGAACAGTTCAGCAGCAGCTGGCCTGGGGCTCAGCTCACGTTTACTCACAGAGGCCTCGGCACGGTCCCCCAGCTTTGCAATAAGGACGCTCCTTGCGTGGGCGGTCGGGGCTGCTGGCTGTATGGGAGATGATTCCCCACCTCTGACCAATTTCAGAATTGTTTACCACTGGAGCAAGTGCCTTGGTAGTGTTTTCCTCTGTATAACTGTTAGGTTCAGTATTTTTTTTTCTTTTTTGGTTCAAGTTAGATTTTATTCCTCTTTTATGTATTTATAGATATAAGCATGGAAATAATTCATTCTTATAAATACATCAGTGTGAATGGAAGAACTTTTTTTCTGTTTTATTTTTACATTTTATTTTTAAAAATTTTGAAATTTAATTTTATTTATTTTTTATACACTAGGTTATTATTAGTTATCTAATTTATGCATAGACATGTATACAGGTCAATCCCAATCACCCAACTCATCCCACCACCACAACCCCATGGCTTCCCCCACTTTGTGTCCATACGTTTGTTCTCTACTTCTGTGTCTCTATTTCTGCCCTGCAAACCAGTTCATCTGTAGCATTTTTCAAGGTTCCACATATAGGCATTAATATACAATATTTGTTTTTCTCTTTCTGACTTACTTCACTCTGTATGACAGTCTCTAGATCCATCAACTCCTCTACAAATGACTCAGTTTCATTCCTTTTTATGGCTGAGTAATATTCCATTTTATATATGTACCACATCTTTATCCATTCGTCTGTCTGTGGGCATTTAGGTTGCTTCCATTACCTGGCTATTGTAAATAGTGCTGCAATGAACATTGTGGTGAATGTGTCTCTGTGATTTATGGTTTTCTCCGGGTATATGCCCAGAAGTGGGATTGCTGGATCCTATGGTAATTCTCTTTTTAGTTTCTTAAAGGAACCTCCATACTGTTCTCCATAGTGACTGTATCAATTTACATTCCCACCAATAGCGGAAGAGGGTTCCTTTTGTCCACACCCTCCCCAGAATTTGTTGTTTGTAGATTATCTGATGATGCCGATTCTAACAGGTGTGAGGTCTTACCTCACTGTAGTTTTGATTTGCATTTCTCTAATAATTAGTGATGTTGAGCAGCTTTTCATGTGCGTCTTGGCCATCTCTGTGTCTTCTTTGAAGAAACGTCTATTTAGATCTTCTGCCCATTTTTGTATTGGGTTGTTTGTTGTATTAATATTAAGCTGCATGAGCTGTATATATTTATTGGAGATTAAACCTTTGTCCATTGATTATTTTGTGAACGTTTTCGCCCCTTCTGAGGGTTACCTTTTTCCATTCCCGTCTTTTTAACAAAGAAAGAAAGAAAGCAAAAGAAGCAGAACACTAATGTGCGTGAAATATGCCTCTTGAAACTGTCGTTTTGAAATATGGACGTCTTTTGAATTTTTTGGTCTATATATGACCCCAGGATTTGTTTTCAGGGCAGGTGTCATTTACAGGCCTGTAATGATTTGGAATATCCACTGACCATTAGCGCTGGGATTAAACCTGCTGTTGTGTGAAACGGCCACAAGGTGGCAGCAGTTCTCCCTTACCAAATCTGGTTACTAGGGCAGCAGAGCCTCAATGGAAGTCGCGTTCTAGATTGGAATGTAGAACGGAATGTGCCAGGAGAAAGCCCCTCAAGTTTGTCTCACTACTTCTTGTTCGTGTTTTTAATTTAATTTTTTATTTTTTATTTCAGCAAGTTTGAGTACAACGTTTAGCTTGTTGTAGGTGTGCAAGAGGTGGTTCTTTTACACATATACATATGTCTGTTCTTCCTGGGATCCTTTTCCCATGTACGTTATGGCAAAATGTTGAGTAGTCTTCTCCTGGTACTCCGTAGGTCTTTGGTGATTATATATGTCTACTGTGTTTGTATATGTCTGTTAACCCCAATATCATAATGAATGCAATCCTCACATCTTTCCTTTGGTGAACCATAAGTTTGTTTAATGAATCTTTGAATGCCCTTCTCCGTGGAAATATCTGCCAGGGTATCAATTTATAGGTAACACCTATAAGTGATATGATATGATATGTGTCTTTCACTTTCTGACTTACTCCAAGTCACGTGATTACCTCTAGACTCATCTACGGTGCTGCAAATGGCATTGTGTGCTTCTTTTCCTTGGCGAATATTCTGTCTTAGCGAGGTCCATTTTCTGCAATGTGATTCCCTGAGGGCTGACGATTAGCTGACCTGTGCAGCCTGACCCTGCCGTCAAGCCCTCCCCAGGTGTGCCTGGGTTGAGGTCAATATAAACAGCACTCCAGGCAGCAATAGCCCCTGCAGCTGTGCCTGAATCCATATTCTCTGCCCCGTCAGCAGTCTCGGGGCTGTGCTGGTGGGAGGGTGTGAGGGTCCACGGCTTTGTGGGTGGCCCGGTGTGAGTGGGGCTCTGCTGGACTTTCTGCAGGAGTTGCCAGGCTGCCACCTGTAAAGAAGAGGATGTGTCACCCATAACTTCCACTGGAGTATCTCTCCGTGCTGAAGTGAGTAAGGAAAAAAAAGGAGTGGGGGCCGGGACAGGAGGGGTATCTCAGGCAGGGCAATGGAAAGCTTCCAGAAGAGCGCCCGTGGCCAGGACCATCCTGGCTGACCTGCAGGCACCAAGTTGGCCTGCGTGCTTTCGCTGGTGTGGCTCCACGGCCCTTCCTCTAGGCTTTCAAGCCCTTGTACATATTCAGGTGTTTCACCTGGGAAGGGTGGGAACAGTTCAGCAGCAGCTGGCCTGGGGCTCAGCTCACGTTTACTCACAGAGGCCTCGGCACAGTCCCCCAGCTTTGCAATAAGGACGCTCCTTGCGTGGGCGGGTGGGGCTGCTGGCTCTATGGGAGATGATTCCCCACCTCTGACCAATTTCAGAATTGTTTACCACTGGAGCAAGTGCCTTGGTAGTGTTTTCCTCTGTATAAATGTTAGGTTCAGTTTTTTTTTTTTCTTTTTTGGTTCAAGTTAGATTTTATTCCTCTTTTATGTATTTATAGATATAAGCATGGAAATAATTCATTCTTATAAATACATCAGTGTGAATGGAAGAACTTTTTTTCTGTTTTATTTTTACATTTTATTTTTAAAAATTTTGAAATTTAAATTTATTTATTTTTTTATACACTAGGTTATTATTAGTTATCTATTTTATGCATATACATGTATACAGGTCAATCCCAATCTCCCAACTCATCCCACCACCACCACCCCATGGCTTCCCCCACTTTGTGTCGATACGTTTCTTCTCTACCTCTGTGTCTCTATTTCTGCCCTGCAAACCAGTTCATCTGTAGCATTTTTCTAGGTTCCACATATGGGCATTAATATACAATATTTGTTTTTCTCTTTCTGACTTACTTCACTCTGTATGACAGTCTCTAGATCCATCAACTTCTCTACAATTGACTCAGTTTCATTCCTTTTTATGGCTGAGTAATATTCCATTTTATATATGTACCACATCTTTATCCATTCGTCTGTCTGTGGCCATTTAGGTTGCTTCCATTACCTGGCTATTATAAATAGTGCTGCAATGAACATTGTGGTGAATGTGTCTTTGTGATTTATGGTTTTCTCTGGGTATATGCCCAGAAGTGGGATTGCTGGATCCTATGGTAATTCTCTTTTTAGTTTTTTAAAGGAACCTCCATACTGTTCTCCATAGTGACTGTATCAATTTACATTCCCACCAATAGCGGAAGAGGGTTCCTTTTGTCCACACCCTCCCCAGAATTTGTTGTTTGTAGATTATCTGATGATGCCGATTCTAACAGGTGTGAGGTCTTACCTCATTGTAGTTTTGATTTGCATTTCTCTAATAATTAGTGATGTTGAGCAGCTTTTCATGTGCGTCTTGGCCATCTCTGTGTCTTCTTTGAAGGAACGTCTATTTAGATCTTCTGCCCATTTTTGTATTGGGTTGTTTGTTGTATTAATATTAAGCTGCATGAGCTGTATATATTTATTGGAGATTAAACCTTTGTCCATTGATTATTTTGTGAACGTTTTCGCCCCTTCTGAGGGTTACCTTTTTCCATTCCCGTTTTTTTAACAAAGAAAGAAAGAAAGCAAAAGAATCAGAACACTAATGTGCGTGAAATATGCCTCTTGAAACTGTCGTTTTGAAATATGGACGTCTTTTGAATTTTTTGGTCGATATATGACCCCAGGATTTGTTTTCAGGGCAGGTGTCATTTACAGGCCTGTAATGATTTGGAATATCCACTGACCATTAGCGCTGGGATTAAAGATGCTGTTGTGTGAAACGGCCACAAGGTGGCAGCAGTTCTCCCTTACCAAATCTGGTTACTAGGGCAGCAGAGCCTCAATGGAAGTCGCGTTCTAGATTGGAATGTAGAACGGAATGTGCCAGGAGAAAGCCCCTCAAGTTTGTCTCACTACTTCTTGTTCGTGTTTTTAATTTAATTTTTAATTTTTTATTACAGCAAGTTTGAGTACAACGTTTAGCTTGTTGTAGGTGTGCAAGAGGTGGTTCTTTTACACATATACATATGTCTGTTCTTCCTGGGATCCTTTTCCCATGTACGTTATGACAGAATGTTGAGTAGTGTTCTCTTGGTACTCCGTAGGTCTTTGGTGATAATATATGTCTACTGTGTTTGTATATGTCTGTTAAACCCAATATCATAATGAATTCAATCCTCACATCTTTCCTTTGGTGAACCATAAGTTTGTTTAATGAATCTTTGATTGCCCTTCTCCGTGGAAATATCTGCCAGGGTATCAATTTATAGGTAACACCTATAAGTGATATGATATGATATGTGTCTTTCACTTTCTGACTTACTCCAAGTCACGTGATTACTTCTAGGCTCATCTACGGTGCTGCAAATGGCATTGTGTGCTTCTTTTCCTTGGCGAATATTCTGTCTTAGCGAGGTCCATTTTCTGCAATGTGATTCCCTGAGGGCTGAGGATTAGCTGACCTGGGCAGCCTGACCCTGCCGGCAAGCCCTCGCGAGGTGTGCCTGGGTTGAGGTCAA
>NW_027672230.1:0-61000 GCF_964165515.1 Mesoplodon bidens | reverse complement strand
TCAGAAAGTGAAAGACACATATCATATCATATCACTTATAGGTGTTACCTATAAATTGATACCAGGGCAGATATTTCCACGGAGAAGGGCAATCACAGATTCATTAAACAAACTTATGGTTCACCAAAGGAAAGGTGTGAGGATTGAATTCATTACGATATTGGGGTTAACAGACATATACAAACACAGTAGACGTATATAATCGCCAAAGACCTACGGAGTACCAAGAGAAGACTACTCAACATTCTGTCATAACGTACATGGGAAAAGGATCCCAGGAAGAACAGACATATGTATATGTGTAAAAGAACCACCTCTTGCACACCTACAACAAGCTAAACGTTGTACTCAAACTTGCTGTAATAAAAAATAAAAAATTAAATTAAAAACACGAACAAGAAGTAGTGAGACAAACTTGAGGGGCTTTCTCCTGGCACATTCCGTTCTACATTCCAATCTAGAACGCGACTTCCATTGAGGCTCTGCTGCCCTAGTAAGCAGATTTGGTAAGGGAGAACTGCTGCCACCTTGTGGCCGTTTCACACAACAGCAGCTTTAATCCCAGCGCTAATGGTCAGTGGATATTCCAAATCATTACAGGCCTGTAAATGACACCTGCCCTGAAAACATATCCTGGGGTCATATATCGACCAAAAAATTCAAAAGACGTCCATATTTCAAAACGACAGTTTCAAGACGCATATTTCACGCACATTAGTGTTCTGCTTCTTTTGCTTGCTTTCTTTCTTTGTTAAAAAAACGGGAATGGAAAAAGGCAACCCTCAGAATGGGCGAAAACGTTCACAAACGAATCAATGGACAAAGGTTTAATCACCAATATATATAAACAGCTCATGCAGCTTAATATTAATAAAACAAACAACCCAATACAAAAATGGGCAGAAGATCTAAAGAGACGTTTCTTCAAAGAAGACACAGAGATGGCCAAGACGCACATGAAAAGCTGCTCAACATCACTAATTATTAGAGAAATGCAAATCAAAACTACAATGAGGTAAGACCTCACACCTGTGAGAATCGGCCTCATCAGATAATCTACAAACAACAAATTCTGGGGAGGGTGTGGACAAAAGGAACCCTCTTCCGCTATTGGTGGGAATGTAAATTGATACAGTCACTATGGAGAACAGTATGGAGGTTCCTTTCAAAAACTAAAAAGAGAATTACCATAGGATCCAGCAATCCCAGTTCTGGGCATATACCCAGAGAAAACCATAAATCACAAAGACACATTCACCACAATGTTCATTGCAGCACTATTTACAATAGCCAGGTAATGGAAGCAACCTAAATGCCCACAGACAGACGAATGGATAAAGATGTGGTATATATATAAAATGGAATATTACTCAGCCAAAAAAAGGAATGAAACTGGGTCTTTTGTAGAGAAGTTGATGGATCTAGAGACTGTCATACAGAGTGAAGTAAGTCAGAAAGAGAAAAACAAATATTGTATATTAATGCCTATATGTGGAACCTAGAAAAATGGTACAGATGAACTGGTTTGCAGGGCAGAAATAGAGACACAGAGGTAGAGAACAAACGTATGGACATGGACACAAAGTGGGGGAAGCCATGGGGTGGTGGTGGTGGGATGAGTTGGGAGATTGGGATTGACCTGTATACATGTATATGCATAAAATAGATAACTAATAATAACCTACTGTATAGAAAAATAAATTAAATTAAATTTCAAAATTTTTAAAAATAAAATGTAAAAATAAAACAGAAAAAAAGTTCTTCCATTCACACTGATGTATTTATAAGAATGAATTATTTCCATGCTTATATCCATAAATACATAAAAGAGGAATAAAATCTAACTTGAACCAAAAAAGAAAAAAAAACTGAACCTAACATTTATACAGAGGAAAACACTACCAAGGCACTTGCTCCAGTGGTAAACAATTCTGAAATTGGTCAGAGGTGGGGAATCATCTCCCATACAGCCAGCAGCCCCGCCCGCCCACGCAAGGAGCGTCCTTATTGCAAAGCTGGGGGACCGTGCCGAGGCCTCTGTGAGTAAACGTGAGCTGAGCCCCAGGCCAGCTGCTGCTGAACTCTTCCCACCCTTCCCAGGTGAAACACCTGAATATGTACAAGGGCTTGAAAGCCTAGAGGAAGGGCCGTGGAGCCACACCAGCGACAGCACGCAGGCCAACTTGGTGCCTGCAGGTCAGCCAGGATGGTCCTGGCCACGGGCGCTCTTCTGGAAGCTTTCCATTGCCCTGCCTGAGATACCCCTCCTGTCCCGGCCCCCACCCCTTTTTTTCCTTCCTCACCTCAGCCCGGAGAGATATTCCAGTGGAAGTTATGGGTGACACATCCTCTTCTTTACAGGTGGCAGCCTGGCAACTCCTGCCGAAAGTCCAGCAGAGCCCCACTCACACCGGGCCCCCCACAAAGCCGTGGACCCTCACACCCTCCCACCAGCACAGCCCCGAGACTGCTGACGGGGCAGAGAATATGGAGTCAGGCACAGCTGCAGGGGCTATTGCTGCCTGGAGTGCTGTTTATATTGACCTCAACCCAGGCACACCTGGGGAGGGCTTGCCGGCAGGGTCAGGCTGCCCAGGTCAGCTAATCCTCAGCCCTCGGGGAATCACATTGCAGAAAATGGACCTCGCTAAGACAGAATATTCGCCAAGGAAAAAAAGGACACAATGCCATTTGCAGCACCGTAGATGAGTCTCGAGGTACTCACGTGACTTGGAGTAAGTCAGAAAGTGAAAGACACATATCATATCATATCACTTATAGGTGTTACCTATAAATTGATACCAGGGCAGATATTTCCACGGAGAAGGGCAATCACAGATTCATTAAACAAACTTATGGTTCACCAAAGGAAAGGTGTGAGGATTGAATTCATTACGATATTGGGGTTAACAGACATATACAAACACAGTAGACGTATAGATTCACCAAAGACCTACGGAGTACCAAGAGAAGACTACTCAACATTCTGTCAAAACGTACATGGGAAAAGGATCCCAGGAAGAACAGACATATGTATATGTGTAAAAGAACCACCTCTTGCACACCTACAACAAGCTAAACGTTGTACTCAAACTTGCTGTAATAAAAAATAAAAAATTAAATTAAAAACACGAACAAGAAGTAGTGAGACAAACTTGAGGGGCTTTCTCCTGGCACATTCCGTTCTACATTCCAATCTAGAACGCGACTTCCATTGAGGCTCTGCTGCCCTAGTAACCAGATTTGGTAAGGGAGAACTGCTGCCACCTTGTGGCCGTTTCACACAACAGCAGCTTTAATCCCAGCGCTAATGGTCAGTGGATATTCCAAATCATTACAGGCCTGTAAATGACACCTGCCCTGAAAACATATCCTGGGGTCATATATCGACCAAAAAATTCAAAAGACGTCCATATTTCAAAACGACAGTTTCAAGAAGCATATTTCACGCACATTAGTGTTCTGCTTCTTTTGCTTGCTTTCTTTCTTTGTTAAAAACACGGGAATGGAAAAAGGCAACCCTCAGAATGGGCGAAAACGTTCACAAACGAATCAATGGACAAAGGTTTAATCTCCAATATATATAAACAGCTCATGCAGCTTAATATTAATAAAACAAACAACCCAATACAAAAATGGGCAGAAGATCTAAAGAGACGTTTCTTCAAAGAAGACACAGAGATGGCCAAGACGCACATGAAAAGCTGCTCAACATCACTAATTATTAGAGAAATGCAAATCAAAACTACAATGAGGTAAGACCTCACACCTGTGAGAATCGGCATCATCAGATAATCTACAAACAACAAATTCTGGGGAGGGTGTGGACAAAAGGAACCCTCTTCCGCTATTGGTGGGAATGTAAATTGATACAGTCACTATGGAGAACAGTATGGAGGTTCCTTTAAAAAACTAAAAAGATAATTACCATAGGATCCAGCAATCCCACTTCTGGGCATATACCCAGAGAAAACCATAAATCACAAAGACACATTCACCACAATGTTCATTGCAGCACTATTTACAATAGCCAGGTAATGGAAGCAACCTAAATGCCCACAGACAGACGAATGGATAAAGATGTGGTATATATATAAAATGGAATATTACTCAGCCAAAAAAAGGAATGAAACTGGGTCTTTTGTAGAGAAGTTGATGGATCTAGAGACTGTCATACAGAGTGAAGTAAGTCAGAAAGAGAAAAACAAATATTGTATATTAATGCCTATATGTGGAACCTAGAAAAATGGTACAGATGAACTGGTTTGCAGGGCAGAAATAGAGACACAGAGGTAGAGAACAAACGTATGGACATGGACACAAAGTGGGGGAAGCCATGGGGTGGTGGTGGTGGGATGAGTTGGGAGATTGGGATTGACCTGTATACATGTATATGCATAAAATAGATAACTAATAATAACCTACTGTATAGAAAAATAAATTAAATTAAATTTCAAAATTTTTAAAAATAAAATGTAAAAATAAAACAGAAAAAAAGTTCTTCCATTCACACTGATGTATTTATAAGAATGAATTATTTCCATGCTTATATCCATAAATACATAAAAGAGGAATAAAATCTAACTTGAACCAAAAAAGAAAAAAAAACTGAACCTAACATTTATACAGAGGAAAACACTACCAAGGCACTTGCTCCAGTGGTAAACAATTCTGAAATTGGTCAGAGGTGGGGAATCATCTCCCATACAGCCAGCAGCCCCGCCCGCCCACGCAAGGAGCGTCCTTATTGCAAAGCTGGGGGACCGTGCCGAGGCCTCTGTGAGTAAACGTGAGCTGAGCCCCAGGCCAGCTGCTGCTGAACTCTTCCCACCCTTCCCAGGTGAAACACCTGAATATGTACAAGGGCTTGAAAGCCTAGAGGAAGGGCCGTGGAGCCACACCAGCGACAGCACGCAGGCCAACTTGGTGCCTGCAGGTCAGCCAGGATGGTCCTGGCCACGGGCGCTCTTCTGGAAGCTTTCCATTGCCCTGCCTGAGATACCCCTCCTGTCCCGGCCCCCACCCCTTTTTTTCCTTCCTCACCTCAGCCCGGAGAGATATTCCAGTGGAAGTTATGGGTGACACATCCTCTTCTTTACAGGTGGCAGCCTGGCAACTCCTGCCGAAAGTCCAGCAGAGCCCCACTCACACCGGGCCCCCCACAAAGCCGTGGACCCTCACACCCTCCCACCAGCACAGCCCCGAGACTGCTGACGGGGCAGAGAATATGGAGTCAGGCACAGCTGCAGGGGCTATTGCTGCCTGGAGTGCTGTTTATATTGACCTCAACCCAGGCACACCTGGGGAGGGCTTGCCGGCAGGGTCAGGCTGCCCAGGTCAGCTAATCCTCAGCCCTCGGGGAATCACATTGCAGAAAATGGACCTCGCTAAGACAGAATATTCGCCAAGGAAAAAAAGGACACAATGCCATTTGCAGCACCGTAGATGAGTCTCGAGGTACTCACGTGACTTGGAGTAAGTCAGAAAGTGAAAGACACATATCATATCATATCACTTATAGGTGTTACCTATAAATTGATACCAGGGCAGATATTTCCACGGAGAAGGGCAATCACAGATTCATTAAACAAACTTATGGTTCACCAAAGGAAAGGTGTGAGGATTGAATTCATTACGATATTGGGGTTAACAGACATATACAAACACAGTAGACGTATAGATTCACCAAAGACCTACGGAGTACCAAGAGAAGACTACTCAACATTCTGTCAAAACGTACATGGGAAAAGGATCCCAGGAAGAACAGACATATGTATATGTGTAAAAGAACCACCTCTTGCACACCTACAACAAGCTAAACGTTGTACTCAAACTTGCTGTAATAAAAAATAAAAAATTAAATTAAAAACACGAACAAGAAGTAGTGAGACAAACTTGAGGAGCTTTCTCCTGGCACATTCCGTTCTACATTCCAATCTAGAACGCGACTTCCATTGAGGCTCTGCTGCCCTAGTAACCAGATTTGGTAAGGGAGAACTGCTGCCACCTTGTGGCCGTTTCACACAACAGCAGCTTTAATCCCAGCGCTAATGGTCAGTGGATATTCCAAATCATTACAGGCCTGTAAATGACACCTGCCCTGAAAACATATCCTGGGGTCATATATCGACCAAAAAATTCAAAAGACGTCCATATTTCAAAACGACAGTTTCAAGAAGCATGTTTCACGCACATTAGTGTTCTGCTTCTTTTGCTTGCTTTCTTTCTTTGTTAAAAACACGGGAATGGAAAAAGGCAACCCTCAGAATGGGCGAAAACGTTCACAAACGAATCAATGGACAAAGGTTTAATGTCCAATATATATAAACAGCTCATGCAGCTTAATATTAATAAAACAAACAACCCAATACAAAAATGGGCAGAAGATCTAAAGAGACGTTTCTTCAAAGAAGACACAGAGATGGCCAAGACGCACATGAAAAGCTGCTCAACATCACTAATTATTAGAGAAATGCAAATCAAAACTACAATGAGGTAAGACCTCACACCTGTGAGAATCGGCCTCATCAGATAATCTACAAACAACAAATTCTGGGGAGGGTGTGGACAAAAGGAACCCTCTTCCGCTATTGGTGGGAATGTAAATTGATACAGTCACTATGGAGAACAGTATGGAGTTTCCTTTAAAAAACTAAAAAGAGAATTACCATAGGATCCAGCAATCCCACTTCTGGGCATATACCCAGAGAAAACCATAAATCACAAAGACACATTCACCACCATGTTCATTGCAGCACTATTTACAATAGCCAGGTAATGGAAGCAACCTAAATGCCCACAGACAGACGAATGGATAAAGATGTGGTACATATATAAAATGGAATATTACTCAGCCAAAAAAAGGAATGAAACTGAGTCATTTGTAGAGAAGTTGATGGATCTAGAGACTGTCATACAGAGTGAAGTAAGTCAGAAAGAGAAAAACAAATATTGTATATAAATGCCTATATGTGGAACCTAGAAAAATGGTACAGTTGAACTGGTTTGAAGGGCAGAAATAGAGACACAGAGGTAGAGAACAAACGTATGGACATGGACACAAAGTGGGGGAAGCCATGGGGTGGTGGTGGTGGGATGAGTTGGGAGATTGGGATTGACCTGTATACATGTATATGCATAAAATAGATAACTAATAATAACCTACTGTATAGAAAAATAAATTAAAATAAATTTCAAAATTTTTAAAAATAAAATGTAAAAATAAAACAGAAAAAGAGTTCTTCCATTCACACTGATGTATTTATAAGAATGAATTATTTCCATGCTTATATCCATAAATACATAAAAGAGGAATAAAATCTAACTTGAACCAAAAAAGAAAAAAAAAAACTGAACCTAACGTTTATACAGAGGAAAACACTACCAAGGCACTTGCTCCAGTGGTAAACAATTCTGAAATTGGTCAGAGGTGGGGAATCATCTCCCATACAGCCAGCAGCCCCGCCCGCCCACGCAAGGAGCGTCCTTATTGCAAAGCTGGGGGACCGTGCCGAGGCCTCTGTGAGGAAACGTGAGCTGAGCCCCAGGCCAGCTGCTGCTGAACTCTTCCCACCCTTCCCAGGTGAAACACCTGAATATGTACAAGGGCTTGAAAGCCTAGAGGAAGGGCCGTGGAGCCACACCAGCGACAGCACGCAGGCCAACTTGGTGCCTGCAGGTCAGCCAGGATGGTCCTGGCCACGGGCGCTCTTCTGGAAGCTTTCCATTGCCCTGCCTGAGATACCCCTCCTGTCCCGGCCCCCACTCCTTTTTTTCCTTCCTCACCTCAGCCCGGAGAGATATTCCAGTGGAAGTTATGGGTGACACATCCTCTTCTTTACAGGTGGCAGCCTGGCAACTCCTGCCGAAAGTCCAGCAGAGCCCCACTCACACCGGGCCCCCCACAAAGCCGTGGACCCTCACACCCTCCCACCAGCACAGCCCCGAGACTGCTGACGGGGCAGAGAATATGCAGTCAGGCACAGCTGCAGGGGCTATTGCTGCCTGGAGTGCTGTTTATATTGACCTCAACCCAGGCACACCTGGGGAGGGCTTGCCGGCAGGGTCAGGCTGCCCAGGTCAGCTAATCCTCAGCCCTCGGGGAATCACATTGCAGAAAATGGACCTCGCTAAGACAGAATATTCGCCAAGGAAAAAAAGGACACAATGCCATTTGCAGCACCGTAGATGAGTCTCGAGGTAATCACGTGACTTGGAGTAAGTCAGAAAGTGAAAGACACATATCATATCATATCACTTATAGGTGTTACCTATAAATTGATACCAGGGCAGATATTTCCACGGAGAAGGGCAATCACAGATTCATTAAACAAACTTATGGTTCACCAAAGGAAAGGTGTGAGGATTGAATTCATTACGATATTGGGGTTAACAGACATATACAAACACAGTAGACGTATAGAATCACCAAAGACCTACGGAGTACCAAGAGAAGACTACTCAACATTCTGTCATAACGTACATGGGAAAAGGATCCCAGGAAGAACAGACATATGTATATGTGTAAAAGAACCACCTCTTGCACACCTACAACAAGCTAAACGTTGTACTCAAACTTGCTGTAATAAAAAATAAAAAATTAAATTAAAAACACGAACAAGAAGTAGTGAGACAAACTTGAGGAGCTTTCTCCTGGCACATTCCGTTCTACATTCCAATCTAGAACGCGACTTCCATTGAGGCTCTGCTGCCCTAGTAAGCAGATTTGGTAAGGGAGAACTGCTGCCACCTTGTGGCCGTTTCACACAACAGCAGCTTTAATCCCAGCGCTAATGGTCAGTGGATATTCCAAATCATTACAGGCCTGTAAATGACACCTGCCCTGAAAACATATCCTGGGGTCATATATCGACCAAAAAATTCAAAAGACGTCCATATTTCAAAACGACAGTTTCAAGAAGCATGTTTCACGCACATTAGTGTTCTGCTTCTTTTGCTTGCTTTCTTTCTTTGTTAAAAACACGGGAATGGAAAAAGGCAACCCTCAGAATGGGCGAAAACATTCACAAACGAATCAATGGACAAAGGTTTAATCTCCAATATATATAAACAGCTCATGCAGCTTAATATTAATAAAACAAACAACCCAATACAAAAATGGGCAGAAGATCTAAAGAGACGTTTCTTCAAAGAAGACACAGAGATGGCCAAGACGCACATGAAAAGCTGCTCAACATCACTAATTATTAGAGAAATGCAAATCAAAACTACAATGAGGTAAGACCTCACACCTGTGAGAATCGGCATCATCAGATAATCTACAAACAACAAATTCTGGGGAGGGTGTGGACAAAAGGAACCCTCTTCCGCAATTGGTGGGAATGTAAATTGATACAGTCACTATGGAGAACAGTATGGAGGTTCCTTTAAAAAACTAAAAAGAGAATTACCATAGGATCCAGCAATCCCACTTCTGGGCATATACCCAGAGAAAACAATAAATCACAAAGACACATTCACCACAATGTTCATTGCAGCACTATTTACAATAGCCAGGTAATGGAAGCAACCTAAATGCCCACAGACAGACGAATGGATAAAGATGTGGTACATATATAAAATGGAATATTACTCAGCCAAAAAAAGGAATGAAACTGGGTCTTTTGTAGAGAAGTTGATGGATCTAGAGACTGTCATACAGAGTGAAGTAAGTCAGAAAGAGAAAAACAAATATTGTATATTAATGCCTATATGTGGAACCTAGAAAAATGGTACAGATGAACTGGTTTGCAGGGCAGAAATAGAGACACAGAGGTAGAGAACAAACGTATGGACATGGACACAAAGTGGGGGAAGCCATGGGGTGGTGGTGGTGGGATGAGTTGGGAGATTGGGATTGACCTGTATACATGTATATGCATAAAATAGATAACTAATAATAACCTACTGTATAGAAAAATAAATTAAATTAAATTTCAAAATTTTTAAAAATAAAATGTAAAAATAAAACAGAAAAAAAGTTCTTCCATTCACACTGATGTATTTATAAGAATGAATTATTTCCATGCTTATATCCATAAATACATAAAAGAGGAATAAAATCTAACTTGAACCAAAAAAGAAAAAAAAAACTGAACCTAACATTTATACAGAGGAAAACACTACCAAGGCACTTGCTCCAGTGGTAAACAATTCTGAAATTGGTCAGAGGTGGGGAATCATCTCCCATACAGCCAGCAGCCCCGCCCGCCCACGCAAGGAGCGTCCTTATTGCAAAGCTGGGGGACCGTGCCGAGGCCTCTGTGAGGAAACGTGAGCTGAGCCCCAGGCCAGCTGCTGCTGAACTCTTCCCACCCTTCCCAGGTGAAACACCTGAATATGTACAAGGGCTTGAAAGCCTAGAGGAAGGGCCGTGGAGCCACACCAGCGACAGCACGCAGGCCAACTTGGTGCCTGCAGGTCAGCCAGGATGGTCCTGGCCACGGGCGCTCTTCTGGAAGCTTTCCATTGCCCTGCCTGAGATACCCCTCCTGTCCCGGCCCCCACCCCTTTTTTTCCTTCCTCACCTCAGCCCGGAGAGATATTCCAGTGGAAGTTATGGGTGACACATCCTCTTCTTTACAGGTGGCAGCCTGGCAACTCCTGCCGAAAGTCCAGCAGAGCCCCACTCACACCGGGCCCCCCACAAAGCCGTGGACCCTCACACCCTCCCACCAGCACAGCCCCGAGACTGCTGACGGGGCAGAGAATATGGAGTCAGGCACAGCTGCAGGGGCTATTGCTGCCTGGAGTGCTGTTTATATTGACCTCAACACAGGCACACCTGGGGAGGGCTTGCCGGCAGGGTCAGGCTGCCCAGGTCAGCTAATCCTCAGCCCACGGGGAATCACATTGCAGAAAATGGACCTCGCTAAGACAGAATATTCGCCAAGGAAAAAAAGGACACAATGCCATTTGCAGCACCGTAGATGAGTCTCGAGGTACTCACATGACTTGGAGTAAGTCAGAAAGTGAAAGACACATATCATATCATATCACTTATAGGTGTTACCTATAAATTGATACCAGGGCAGATATTTCCACGGAGAAGGGCAATCACAGATTCATTAAACAAACTTATGGTTCACCAAAGGAAAGGTGTGAGGATTGAATTCATTACGATATTGGGGTTAACAGACATATACAAACACAGTAGACGTATAGAATCACCAAAGACCTACGGAGTACCAAGAGAAGACTACTCAACATTCTGTCATAACGTACATGGGAAAAGGATCCCAGGAAGAACAGACATATGTATATGTGTAAAAGAACCACCTCTTGCACACCTACAACAAGCTAAACGTTGTACTCAAACTTGGTGTAATAAAAAATAAAAAATTAAATTAAAAACACGAACAAGAAGTAGTGAGACAAACTTGAGGGGCTTTCTCCTGGCACATTCCGTTCTACATTCCAATCTAGAACGCGACTTCCATTGAGGCTCTGCTGCCCTAGTAACCAGATTTGGTAAGGGAGAACTGCTGCCACCTTGTGGCCGTTTCACACAACAGCAGCTTTAATCCCAGCGCTAATGGTCAGTGGATATTCCAAATCATTACAGGCCTGTAAATGACACCTGCCCTGAAAACATATCCTGGAGTCATATATCGACCAAAAAATTCAAAAGACGTCCATATTTCAAAACGACAGTTTCAAGAGGCATATTTCACGCACATTAGTGTTCTGCTTCTTTTGCTTGCTTTCTTTCTTTGTTAAAAAAACGGGAATGGAAAAAGGCAACCCTCAGAATGGGCGAAAACGTTCACAAACGAATCAATGGACAAAGGTTTAATCTCCAATATATATAAACAGCTCATGCAGCTTAATATTAATAAAACAAACAACCCAATACAAAAATGGGCAGAAAATCTAAAGAGACGTTTCTTCAAAGAAGACACAGAGATGGCCAAGACGCACATGAAAAGCTGCTCAACATCACTAATTATTAGAGAAATGCAAATCAAAACTACAATGAGGTAAGACCTCACACCTGTGAGAATCGGCCTCATCAGATAATCTACAAACAACAAATTCTGGGGAGGGTGTGGACAAAAGGAACCCTCTTCCGCTATTGGTGGGAATGTAAATTGATACAGTCACTATGGAGAACAGTATGGAGTTTCCTTTAAAAAACAAAAAGAGAATTACCATAGGATCCAGCAATCCCACTTCTGGGCATATACCCAGAGAAAACCATAAATCACAAAGACACATTCACCACCATGTTCATTGCAGCACTATTTACAATAGCCAGGTAATGGAAGCAACCTAAATGCCCACAGACAGACGAATGGATAAAGATGTGGTACATATATAAAATGGAATATTACTCAGCCAAAAAAAGGAATGAAACTGAGTCATTTGTAGAGAAGTTGATGGATCTAGAGACTGTCATACAGAGTGAAGTAAGTCAGAAAGAGAAAAACAAATATTGTATATAAATGCCTATATGTGGAACCTAGAAAAATGGTACAGATGAACTGGTTTGCAGGGCAGAAATAGAGACACAGAGGTAGAGAACAAACGTATGGACATGGACACAAAGTGGGGGAAGCCATGGGGTGGTGGTGGTGGGATGAGTTGGGAGATTGGGATTGACCTGTATACATGTATATGCATAAAGTAGATAACTAATAATAACCTACTGTATAGAAAAATAAATTAAATTAAATTTCAAAATTTTTAAAAATAAAATGTAAAAATAAAACAGAAAAAAGTTCTTCCATTCACACTGATGTATTTATAAGAATGAATTATTTCCATGCTTATATCCATAAATACATAAAAGAGGAATAAAATCTAACTTGAACCAAAAAAGGAAAAAAAAACTGAACCTAACATTTATACAGAGGAAAACACTACCAAGGCACTTGCTCCAGTGGTAAAGAATTCTGAAATTGGTCAGAGGTGGGGAATCATCTCCCATACAGCCAGCAGCCCCGCCCGCCCACGCAAGGAGCGTCCTTATTGCAAAGCTGGGGGACCGTGCCGAGGCCTCTGTGAATAAACGTGAGCTGAGCCCCAGGCCAGCTGCTGCTGAACTCTTCCCACCCTTCCCAGGTGAAACACCTGAATATGTACAAGGGCTTGAAAGCCTAGAGGAAGGGCCGTGGAGCCACACCAGCGACAGCACGCAGGCCAACTTGGTGCCTGCAGGTCAGCCAGGATGGTCCTGGCCACGGGCGCTCTTCTGGAAGCTTTCCATTGCCCTGCCTGAGATACCCCTCCTTTCCCGGCCCCCACTCCTTTTTTTCCTTCCTCACCTCAGCCCGGAGAGATATTCCAGTGGAAGTTATGGGTGACACATCCTCTTCTTTACAGGTGGCAGCCTGGCAACTCCTGCCGAAAGTCCAGCAGAGCCCCACTCACACCGGGCCCCCCACAAAGCCGTGGACCCTCACACCCTCCCACCAGCACAGCCCCGAGACTGCTGACGGGGCAGAGAATATGCAGTCAGGCACAGCTGCAGGGGCTATTGCTGCCTGGAGTGCTGTTTATATTGACCTCAACCCAGGCACACCTGGGGAGGGCTTGCCGGCAGGGTCAGGCTGCCCAGGTCAGCTAATCCTCAGCCCTCGGGGAATCACATTGCAGAAAATTGACCTCGCTAAGACAGAATATACGCCAAGGAAAAAAAGGACACAATGCCATTTGCAGCACCATAGATGAGTCTCGAGGTAATCACGTGACTTGGAGTAAGTCAGAAAGTGAAAGACACATATCATATCATATCACTTATAGGTGTTACCTATAAATTGATACCAGGGCAGATATTTCCACGGAGAAGGGCAATCACAGATTCATTAAACAAACTTATGGTTCACCAAAGGAAAGGTGTGAGGATTGAATTCATTACGATATTGGGGTTAACAGACATATACAAACACAGTAGACGTATAGAATCACCAAAGACCTACGGAGTACCAAGAGAAGACTACTCAACATTCTGTCATAACGTACATGGGAAAAGGATCCCAGGAAGAACAGACATATGTATATGTGTAAAAGAACCACCTCTTGCACACCTACAACAAGCTAAACGTTGTACTCAAACTTGGTGTAATAAAAAATAAAAAATTAAATTAAAAACACGAACAAGAAGTAGTGAGACAAACTTGAGGGGCTTTCTCCTGGCACATTCCGTTCTACATTCCAATCTAGAACGCGACTTCCATTGAGGCTCTGCTGCCCTAGTAACCAGATTTGGTAAGGGAGAACTGCTGCCACCTTGTGGCCGTTTCACACAACAGCAGCTTTAATCCCAGCGCTAATGGTCAGTGGATATTCCAAATCATTACAGGCCTGTAAATGACACCTGCCCTGAAAACATATCCTGGGGTCATATATCGACCAAAAAATTCAAAAGACGTCCATATTTCAAAACGACAGTTTCAAGAGGCATATTTCACGCACATTAGTGTTCTGCTTGTTTTGCTTGCTTTCTTTCTTTGTTAAAAAAACGGGAATGGAAAAAGGCAACCCTCAGAATGGGCGAAAACGTTCACAAACGAATCAATGGACAAAGGTTTAATCTCCAATACATATAAACAGCTCATGCAGCTTAATATTAATAAAACAAACAACCCAATACAAAAATGGGCAGAAGATCTAAAGAGACGTTTCTTCAAAGAAGACACAGAGATGGCCAAGACGCACATGAAAAGCTGCTCAACATCACTAATTATTAGAGAAATGCAAATCAAAACTACAATGAGGTAACACCTCACACCTGTGAGAATCGGCATCATCAGATAATCTACAAACAACAAATTCTGGGGAGGGTGTGGACAAAAGGAACCCTCTTCCGCTATTGGTGGGAATGTAAATTGATACAGTCACTATGGAGAACAGTATGGAGGTTCCTTTAAAAAACTAAAAAGAGAATTACCATAGGATCCAGCAATCCCACTTCTGGGCATATACCCAGAGAAAACCATAAATCACAAAGACACATTCACCACAATGTTCATTGCAGCACTATTTACAATAGCCAGGTAATGGAAGCAAACTAAATGCCCACAGACAGACGAATGGATAAAGATGTGGTACATATATAAAATGGAATATTACTCAGCCAAAAAAAGGAATGAAACTGGGTCATTTGTAGAGAAGTTGATGGATCTAGAGACTGTCATACAGAGTGAAGTAAGTCAGAAAGAGAAAAACAAATATTGTATATTAATGCCTATATGTGGAACCTAGAAAAATGGTACAGATGAACTGGTTTGCAGGGCAGAAATAGAGACACAGAGGTAGAGAACAAACGTATGGACAAGGACACAAAGTGGGGGAAGCCATGGGGTGGTGGTGGTGGGATGAGTTGGGAGATTGGGATTGACCTGTATACATGTATATGCATAAAATAGATAACTAATAATAACCTACTGTATAGAAAAATAAATTAAATTAAATTTCAAAATTTTAACAAATAAAATGCAAAAATAAAACAGAAAAAAGTTCTTCCATTCACACTGATGTATTTATAAGAATGAATTATTTCCATGCTTATATCCATAAATACATAAAAGAGGAATAAAATCTAACTTGAACCAAAAAAGAAAAAAAAAACTGAACCTAACATTTATACAGAGGAAAACACTACCAAGGCACTTGCTCCAGTGGTAAAGAATTCTGAAATTGGTCAGAGGTGGGGAATCATCTCCCATACAGCCAGCAGCCCCGCCCGCCCACGCAAGGAGCGTCCTTATTGCAATGCTGGGGGACCGTGCCGAGGCCTCTGTGAATAAACGTGAGCTGAGCCCCAGGCCAGCTGCTGCTGAACTCTTCCCACCCTTCCCAGGTGAAACACCTGAATATGTACAAGGGCTTGAAAGCCTAGAGGAAGGGCCGTGGAGCCACACCAGCGACAGCACGCAGGCCAACTTGGTGCCTGCAGGTCAGCCAGGATCGTCCTGGCCACGGGCACTCTTCTGGAAGCTTTCCATTGCCCTGCCTGAGATACCCCTCCTGTCCCGGCCCACACTCCTTTTTTTCCTTCCTCACCTCAGCCCGGAGAGATATTCCAGTGGAAGTTATGGGTGACACATCCTCTTCTTTACAGGTGGCAGCCTGGCAACTCCTGCCGAAAGTCCAGCAGAGCCCCACTCACACCGGGCCCCCCACAAAGCCGTGGACCCTCACACCCTCCCACCAGCACAGCCCCGAGACTGCTGACGGTGCAGAGAATATGCAGTCAGGCACAGCTGCAGGGGCTATTGCTGCCTGGAGTGCTGTTTATATTGACCTCAACCCAGGCACACCTGGGGAGGGCTTGCCGGCAGGGTCAGGCTGCCCAGGTCAGCTAATCCTCAGCCCTCGGGGAATCACATTGCAGAAAATGGACCTCGCTAAGACAGAATATTCGCCAAGGAAAAAAAGGACACAATGCCATTTGCAGCACCATAGATGAGTCTCGAGGTAATCACGTGACTTGGAGTAAGTCAGAAAGTGAAAGACACATATCATATCATATCACTTATAGGTGTTACCTATAAATTGATACCAGGGCAGATATTTCCACGGAGAAGGGCAATCACAGATTCATTAAACAAACTTATGGTTCACCAAAGGAAAGGTGTGAGGATTGAATTCATTACGATATTGGGGTTAACAGACATATACAAACACAGTAGACGTATAGATTCACCAAAGACCTACGGAGTACCAAGAGAAGACTACTCAACATTCTGTCAAAACGTACATGGGAAAAGGATCCCAGGAAGAACAGACATATGTATATGTGTAAAAGAACCACCTCTTGCACACCTACAACAAGCTAAACGTTGTACTCAAACTTGCTGTAATAAAAAATAAAAAATTAAATTAAAAACACGAACAAGAAGTAGTGAGACAAACTTGAGGGGCTTTCTCCTGGCACATTCCGTTCTACATTCCAATCTAGAACGTGACTTCCATTGAGGCTCTGCTGCCCTAGTATCCAGATTTGGTAAGGGAGAACTGCTGCCACCTTGTGGCCGTTTCACACAACAGCAGCTTTAATCCCAGCGCTAATGGTCAGTGGATATTCCAAATCATTACAGGCCTGTAAATGACACCTGCCCTGAAAACATATCCTGGGGTCATATATCGACCAAAAAATTCAAAAGACGTCCATATTTCAAAACGACAGTTTCAAGAGGCATATTTCACGCACATTAGGGTTCTGCTTGTTTTGCTTGCTTTCTTTCTTTGTTAAAAAAACGGGAATGGAAAAAGGCAACCCTCAGAATGGGCGAAAACGTTCACAAACGAATCAATGGACAAAGGTTTAATCTCCAATATATATAAACAGCTCATGCAGCTTAATATTAATAAAACAAACAACCCAATACAAAAATGGGCAGAAGATCTAAAGAGACGTTTCTTCAAAGAAGACACAGAGATGGCCAAGACGCACATGAAAAGCTGCTCAACATCACTAATTATTAGAGAAATGCAAATCAAAACTACAATGAGGTAAGACCTCACACCTGTGAGAATCGGCCTCATCAGATAATCTACAAACAACAAATTCTGGGGAGGGTGTGGACAAAAGGAACCCTCTTCCGCTATTGGTGGGAATGTAAATTGATACAGTCACTATGGAGAACAGTATGGAGGTTCCTTTTAAAAACTAAAAAGAGAATTACCATAGGATCCAGCAATCCCACTTCTGGGCATATACCCAGAGAAAACCATAAATCACAAAGACACATTCACCACAATGTTCATTGCAGCACTATTTACAATAGCCAGGTAATGGAAGCAACCTAAATGCCCACAGACAGACGAATGGATAAAGATGTGGTACATATATAAAATGGAATATTACTCAGCCAAAAAAAGGAATGAAACTGAGTCATTTGTAGAGAAGTTGATGGATCTAGAGACTGTCATACAGAGTGAAGTAAGTCAGAAAGAGAAAAACAAATATTGTATATTAATGCCTATATGTGGAACCTAGAAAAATGGTACAGATGAACTGGTTTGCAGGGCAGAAATAGAGACACAGAGGTAGAGAACAAACGTATGGACATGGACACAAAGTGGGGGAAGCCATGGGGTGGTGGTGGTGGGATGAGTTGGGAGATTGGGATTGACCTGTATACATGTATATGCATAAAGTAGATAACTAATAATAACCTACTGTATAGAAAAATAAATTAAATTAAATTTCAAAATTTTTAAAAATAAAATGTAAAAATAAAACAGAAAAAAGTTCTTCCATTCACACTGATGTATTTATAAGAATGAATTATTTCCATGCTTATATCCATAAATACATAAAAGAGGAATAAAATCTAACTTGAACCAAAAAAGAAAAAAAAAACTGAACCTAACATTTATACAGAGGAAAACACTACCAAGGCACTTGCTCCAGTGGTAAACAATTCTGAAATTGGTCAGAGGTGGGGAATCATCTCCCATACAGCCAGCAGCCCCGCCCGCCCACGCAAGGAGCGTCCTTATTGCAAAGCTGGGGGACCGTGCCGAGGCCTCTGTGAGGAAACGTGAGCTGAGCCCCAGGCCAGCTGCTGCTGAACTCTTCCCACCCTTCCCAGGTGAAACACCTGAATATGTACAAGGGCTTGAAAGCCTAGAGGAAGGGCCGTGGAGCCACACCAGCGACAGCACGCAGGCCAACTTGGTGCCTGCAGGTCAGCCAGGATGGTCCTGGCCACGGGCGCTCTTCTGGAAGCATTCCATTGCCCTGCCTGAGATACCCCTCCTGTCCCGGCCCCCACTCCTTTTTTTCCTTCCTCACCTCAGCCCGGAGAGATATTCCAGTGGAAGTTATGGGTGACACATCCTCTTCTTTACAGGTGGCAGCCTGGCAACTCCTGCCGAAAGTCCAGCAGAGCCCCACTCACACCGGGCCCCCCACAAAGCCGTGGACCCTCACACCCTCCCACCAGCACAGCCCCGAGACTGCTGACGGGGCAGAGAATATGCAGTCAGGCACAGCTGCAGGGGCTATTGCTGCCTGGAGTGCTGTTTATATTGACCTCAACCCAGGCACACCTGGGGAGGGCTTGCCGGCAGGGTCAGGCTGCCCAGGTCAGCTAATCCTCAGCCCTCGGGGAATCACATTGCAGAAAATGGACCTCGCTAAGACAGAATATTCGCCAAGGAAAAAAAGGACACAATGCCATTTGCAGCACCATAGATGAGTCTCGAGGTAATCACGTGACTTGGATTAAGTCAGAAAGTGAAAGACACATATCATATCATATCACTTATAGGTGTTACCTATAAATTGATACCAGGGCAGATATTTCCACGGAGAAGGGCAATCACAGATTCATTAAACAAACTTATGGTTCACCAAAGGAAAGGTGTGAGGATTGAATTCATTACGATATTGGGGTTAACAGACATATACAAACACAGTAGACGTATAGATTCACCAAAGACCTACGGAGTACCAAGAGAAGACTACTCAACATTCTGTCAAAACGTACATGGGAAAAGGATCCCAGGAAGAACAGACATATGTATATGTGTAAAAGAACCACCTCTTGCACACCTACAACAAGCTAAACGTTGTACTCAAACTTGGTGTAATAAAAAATAAAAAATTAAATTAAAAACACGAACAAGAAGTAGTGAGACAAACTTGAGGGGCTTTCTCCTGGCACATTCCGTTCTACATTCCAATCTAGAACGCGACTTCCATTGAGGCTCTGCTGCCCTAGTAACCAGATTTGGTAAGGGAGAACTGCTGCCACCTTGTGGCCGTTTCACACAACAGCAGCTTTAATCCCAGCGCTAATGGTCAGTGGATATTCCAAATCATTACAGGCCTGTAAATGACACCTGCCCTGAAAACATATCCTGGAGTCATATATCGACCAAAAAATTCAAAAGACGTCCATATTTCAAAACGACAGTTTCAAGAGGCATATTTCACGCACATTAGTGTTCTGCTTCTTTTGCTTGCTTTCTTTCTTTGTTAAAAAAACGGGAATGGAAAAAGGCAACCCTCAGAATGGGCGAAAACGTTCACAAACGAATCAATGGACAAAGGTTTAATCTCCAATATATATAAACAGCTCATGCAGCTTAATATTAATAAAACAAACAACCCAATACAAAAATGGGCAGAAAATCTAAAGAGACGTTTCTTCAAAGAAGACACAGAGATGGCCAAGACGCACATGAAAAGCTGCTCAACATCACTAATTATTAGAGAAATGCAAATCAAAACTACAATGAGGTAAGACCTCACACCTGTGAGAATCGGCCTCATCAGATAATCTACAAACAACAAATTCTGGGGAGGGTGTGGACAAAAGGAACCCTCTTCCGCTATTGGTGGGAATGTAAATTGATACAGTCACTATGGAGAACAGTATGGAGTTTCCTTTAAAAAACTAAAAAGAGAATTACCATAGGATCCAGCAATCCCACTTCTGGGCATATACCCAGAGAAAACCATAAATCACAAAGACACATTCACCACCATGTTCATTGCAGCACTATTTACAATAGCCAGGTAATGGAAGCAACCTAAATGCCCACAGACAGACGAATGGATAAAGATGTGGTACATATATAAAATGGAATATTACTCAGCCAAAAAAAGGAATGAAACTGAGTCATTTGTAGAGAAGTTGATGGATCTAGAGACTGTCATACAGAGTGAAGTAAGTCAGAAAGAGAAAAACAAATATTGTATATAAATGCCTATATGTGGAACCTAGAAAAATGGTACAGATGAACTGGTTTGCAGGGCAGAAATAGAGACACAGAGGTAGAGAACAAACGTATGGACATGGACACAAAGTGGGGGAAGCCATGGGGTGGTGGTGGTGGGATGAGTTGGGAGATTGGGATTGACCTGTATACATGTATATGCATAAAGTAGATAACTAATAATAACCTACTGTATAGAAAAATAAATTAAATTAAATTTCAAAATTTTTAAAAATAAAATGTAAAAATAAAACAGAAAAAAGTTCTTCCATTCACACTGATGTATTTATAAGAATGAATTATTTCCATGCTTATATCCATAAATACATAAAAGAGGAATAAAATCTAACTTGAACCAAAAAAGGAAAAAAAAACTGAACCTAACATTTATACAGAGGAAAACACTACCAAGGCACTTGCTCCAGTGGTAAACAATTCTGAAATTGGTCAGAGGTGGGGAATCATCTCCCATACAGCCAGCAGCCCCGCCCGCCCACGCAAGGAGCGTCCTTATTGCAAAGCTGGGGGACCGTGCCGAGGCCTCTGTGAATAAACGTGAGCTGAGCCCCAGGCCAGCTGCTGCTGAACTCTTCCCACCCTTCCCAGGTGAAACACCTGAATATGTACAAGGGCTTGAAAGCCTAGAGGAAGGGCCGTGGAGCCACACCAGCGACAGCACGCAGGCCAACTTGGTGCCTGCAGGTCAGCCAGGATGGTCCTGGCCACGGGCGCTCTTCTGGAAGCTTTCCATTGCCCTGCCTGAGATACCCCTCCTTTCCCGGCCCCCACTCCTTTTTTTCCTTCCTCACCTCAGCCCGGAGAGATATTCCAGTGGAAGTTATGGGTGACACATCCTCTTCTTTACAGGTGGCAGCCTGGCAACTCCTGCCGAAAGTCCAGCAGAGCCCCACTCACACCGGGCCCCCCACAAAGCCGTGGACCCTCACACCCTCCCACCAGCACAGCCCCGAGACTGCTGACGGGGCAGAGAATATGCAGTCAGGCACAGCTGCAGGGGCTATTGCTGCCTGGAGTGCTGTTTATATTGACCTCAACCCAGGCACACCTGGGGAGGGCTTGCCGGCAGGGTCAGGCTGCCCAGGTCAGCTAATCCTCAGCCCTCGGGGAATCACATTGCAGAAAATTGACCTCGCTAAGACAGAATATACGCCAAGGAAAAAAAGGACACAATGCCATTTGCAGCACCATAGATGAGTCTCGAGGTAATCACGTGACTTGGAGTAAGTCAGAAAGTGAAAGACACATATCATATCATATCACTTATAGGTGTTACCTATAAATTGATACCAGGGCAGATATTTCCACGGAGAAGGGCAATCACAGATTCATTAAACAAACTTATGGTTCACCAAAGGAAAGGTGTGAGGATTGAATTCATTACGATATTGGGGTTAACAGACATATACAAACACAGTAGACGTATAGAATCACCAAAGACCTACGGAGTACCAAGAGAAGACTACTCAACATTCTGTCATAACGTACATGGGAAAAGGATCCCAGGAAGAACAGACATATGTATATGTGTAAAAGAACCACCTCTTGCACACCTACAACAAGCTAAACGTTGTACTCAAACTTGGTGTAATAAAAAATAAAAAATTAAATTAAAAACACGAACAAGAAGTAGTGAGACAAACTTGAGGGGCTTTCTCCTGGCACATTCCGTTCTACATTCCAATCTAGAACGCGACTTCCATTGAGGCTCTGCTGCCCTAGTAACCAGATTTGGTAAGGGAGAACTGCTGCCACCTTGTGGCCGTTTCACACAACAGCAGCTTTAATCCCAGCGCTAATGGTCAGTGGATATTCCAAATCATTACAGGCCTGTAAATGACACCTGCCCTGAAAACATATCCTGGGGTCATATATCGACCAAAAAATTCAAAAGACGTCCATATTTCAAAACGACAGTTTCAAGAGGCATATTTCACGCACATTAGTGTTCTGCTTGTTTTGCTTGCTTTCTTTCTTTGTTAAAAAAACGGGAATGGAAAAAGGCAACCCTCAGAATGGGCGAAAACGTTCACAAACGAATCAATGGACAAAGGTTTAATCTCCAATACATATAAACAGCTCATGCAGCTTAATATTAATAAAACAAACAACCCAATACAAAAATGGGCAGAAGATCTAAAGAGACGTTTCTTCAAAGAAGACACAGAGATGGCCAAGACGCACATGAAAAGCTGCTCAACATCACTAATTATTAGAGAAATGCAAATCAAAACTACAATGAGGTAACACCTCACACCTGTGAGAATCGGCATCATCAGATAATCTACAAACAACAAATTCTGGGGAGGGTGTGGACAAAAGGAACCCTCTTCCGCTATTGGTGGGAATGTAAATTGATACAGTCACTATGGAGAACAGTATGGAGGTTCCTTTAAAAAACTAAAAAGAGAATTACCATAGGATCCAGCAATCCCACTTCTGGGCATATACCCAGAGAAAACCATAAATCACAAAGACACATTCACCACAATGTTCATTGCAGCACTATTTACAATAGCCAGGTAATGGAAGCAAACTAAATGCCCACAGACAGACGAATGGATAAAGATGTGGTACATATATAAAATGGAATATTACTCAGCCAAAAAAAGGAATGAAACTGGGTCATTTGTAGAGAAGTTGATGGATCTAGAGACTGTCATACAGAGTGAAGTAAGTCAGAAAGAGAAAAACAAATATTGTATATTAATGCCTATATGTGGAACCTAGAAAAATGGTACAGATGAACTGGTTTGCAGGGCAGAAATAGAGACACAGAGGTAGAGAACAAACGTATGGACAAGGACACAAAGTGGGGGAAGCCATGGGGTGGTGGTGGTGGGATGAGTTGGGAGATTGGGATTGACCTGTATACATGTATATGCATAAAATAGATAACTAATAATAACCTACTGTATAGAAAAATAAATTAAATTAAATTTCAAAATTTTAACAAATAAAATGCAAAAATAAAACAGAAAAAAGTTCTTCCATTCACACTGATGTATTTATAAGAATGAATTATTTCCATGCTTATATCCATAAATACATAAAAGAGGAATAAAATCTAACTTGAACCAAAAAAGAAAAAAAAAACTGAACCTAACATTTATACAGAGGAAAACACTACCAAGGCACTTGCTCCAGTGGTAAAGAATTCTGAAATTGGTCAGAGGTGGGGAATCATCTCCCATACAGCCAGCAGCCCCGCCCGCCCACGCAAGGAGCGTCCTTATTGCAATGCTGGGGGACCGTGCCGAGGCCTCTGTGAATAAACGTGAGCTGAGCCCCAGGCCAGCTGCTGCTGAACTCTTCCCACCCTTCCCAGGTGAAACACCTGAATATGTACAAGGGCTTGAAAGCCTAGAGGAAGGGCCGTGGAGCCACACCAGCGACAGCACGCAGGCCAACTTGGTGCCTGCAGGTCAGCCAGGATCGTCCTGGCCACGGGCACTCTTCTGGAAGCTTTCCATTGCCCTGCCTGAGATACCCCTCCTGTCCCGGCCCACACTCCTTTTTTTCCTTCCTCACCTCAGCCCGGAGAGATATTCCAGTGGAAGTTATGGGTGACACATCCTCTTCTTTACAGGTGGCAGCCTGGCAACTCCTGCCGAAAGTCCAGCAGAGCCCCACTCACACCGGGCCCCCCACAAAGCCGTGGACCCTCACACCCTCCCACCAGCACAGCCCCGAGACTGCTGACGGTGCAGAGAATATGCAGTCAGGCACAGCTGCAGGGGCTATTGCTGCCTGGAGTGCTGTTTATATTGACCTCAACCCAGGCACACCTGGGGAGGGCTTGCCGGCAGGGTCAGGCTGCCCAGGTCAGCTAATCCTCAGCCCTCGGGGAATCACATTGCAGAAAATGGACCTCGCTAAGACAGAATATTCGCCAAGGAAAAAAAGGACACAATGCCATTTGCAGCACCATAGATGAGTCTCGAGGTAATCACGTGACTTGGAGTAAGTCAGAAAGTGAAAGACACATATCATATCATATCACTTATAGGTGTTACCTATAAATTGATACCAGGGCAGATATTTCCACGGAGAAGGGCAATCACAGATTCATTAAACAAACTTATGGTTCACCAAAGGAAAGGTGTGAGGATTGAATTCATTACGATATTGGGGTTAACAGACATATACAAACACAGTAGACGTATAGATTCACCAAAGACCTACGGAGTACCAAGAGAAGACTACTCAACATTCTGTCAAAACGTACATGGGAAAAGGATCCCAGGAAGAACAGACATATGTATATGTGTAAAAGAACCACCTCTTGCACACCTACAACAAGCTAAACGTTGTACTCAAACTTGCTGTAATAAAAAATAAAAAATTAAATTAAAAACACGAACAAGAAGTAGTGAGACAAACTTGAGGGGCTTTCTCCTGGCACATTCCGTTCTACATTCCAATCTAGAACGTGACTTCCATTGAGGCTCTGCTGCCCTAGTATCCAGATTTGGTAAGGGAGAACTGCTGCCACCTTGTGGCCGTTTCACACAACAGCAGCTTTAATCCCAGCGCTAATGGTCAGTGGATATTCCAAATCATTACAGGCCTGTAAATGACACCTGCCCTGAAAACATATCCTGGGGTCATATATCGACCAAAAAATTCAAAAGACGTCCATATTTCAAAACGACAGTTTCAAGAGGCATATTTCACGCACATTAGGGTTCTGCTTGTTTTGCTTGCTTTCTTTCTTTGTTAAAAAAACGGGAATGGAAAAAGGCAACCCTCAGAATGGGCGAAAACGTTCACAAACGAATCAATGGACAAAGGTTTAATCTCCAATATATATAAACAGCTCATGCAGCTTAATATTAATAAAACAAACAACCCAATACAAAAATGGGCAGAAGATCTAAAGAGACGTTTCTTCAAAGAAGACACAGAGATGGCCAAGACGCACATGAAAAGCTGCTCAACATCACTAATTATTAGAGAAATGCAAATCAAAACTACAATGAGGTAAGACCTCACACCTGTGAGAATCGGCCTCATCAGATAATCTACAAACAACAAATTCTGGGGAGGGTGTGGACAAAAGGAACCCTCTTCCGCTATTGGTGGGAATGTAAATTGATACAGTCACTATGGAGAACAGTATGGAGGTTCCTTTTAAAAACTAAAAAGAGAATTACCATAGGATCCAGCAATCCCACTTCTGGGCATATACCCAGAGAAAACCATAAATCACAAAGACACATTCACCACAATGTTCATTGCAGCACTATTTACAATAGCCAGGTAATGGAAGCAACCTAAATGCCCACAGACAGACGAATGGATAAAGATGTGGTACATATATAAAATGGAATATTACTCAGCCAAAAAAAGGAATGAAACTGAGTCATTTGTAGAGAAGTTGATGGATCTAGAGACTGTCATACAGAGTGAAGTAAGTCAGAAAGAGAAAAACAAATATTGTATATAAATGCCTATATGTGGAACCTAGAAAAATGGTACAGATGAACTGGTTTGCAGGGCAGAAATAGAGACACAGAGGTAGAGAACAAACGTATGGACATGGACACAAAGTGGGGGAAGCCATGGGGTGGTGGTGGTGGGATGAGTTGGGAGATTGGGATTGACCTGTATACATGTATATGCATAAAGTAGATAACTAATAATAACCTACTGTATAGAAAAATAAATTAAATTAAATTTCAAAATTTTTAAAAATAAAATGTAAAAATAAAACAGAAAAAAGTTCTTCCATTCACACTGATGTATTTATAAGAATGAATTATTTCCATGCTTATATCCATAAATACATAAAAGAGGAATAAAATCTAACTTGAACCAAAAAAGAAAAAAAAAACTGAACCTAACATTTATACAGAGGAAAACACTACCAAGGCACTTGCTCCAGTGGTAAACAATTCTGAAATTGGTCAGAGGTGGGGAATCATCTCCCATACAGCCAGCAGCCCCGCCCGCCCACGCAAGGAGCGTCCTTATTGCAAAGCTGGGGGACCGTGCCGAGGCCTCTGTGAGGAAACGTGAGCTGAGCCCCAGGCCAGCTGCTGCTGAACTCTTCCCACCCTTCCCAGGTGAAACACCTGAATATGTACAAGGGCTTGAAAGCCTAGAGGAAGGGCCGTGGAGCCACACCAGCGACAGCACGCAGGCCAACTTGGTGCCTGCAGGTCAGCCAGGATGGTCCTGGCCACGGGCGCTCTTCTGGAAGCATTCCATTGCCCTGCCTGAGATACCCCTCCTGTCCCGGCCCCCACTCCTTTTTTTCCTTCCTCACCTCAGCCCGGAGAGATATTCCAGTGGAAGTTATGGGTGACACATCCTCTTCTTTACAGGTGGCAGCCTGGCAACTCCTGCCGAAAGTCCAGCAGAGCCCCACTCACACCGGGCCCCCCACAAAGCCGTGGACCCTCACACCCTCCCACCAGCACAGCCCCGAGACTGCTGACGGGGCAGAGAATATGCAGTCAGGCACAGCTGCAGGGGCTATTGCTGCCTGGAGTGCTGTTTATATTGACCTCAACCCAGGCACACCTGGGGAGGGCTTGCCGGCAGGGTCAGGCTGCCCAGGTCAGCTAATCCTCAGCCCTCGGGGAATCACATTGCAGAAAATGGACCTCGCTAAGACAGAATATTCGCCAAGGAAAAAAAGGACACAATGCCATTTGCAGCACCATAGATGAGTCTCGAGGTAATCACGTGACTTGGATTAAGTCAGAAAGTGAAAGACACATATCATATCATATCACTTATAGGTGTTACCTATAAATTGATACCAGGGCAGATATTTCCACGGAGAAGGGCAATCACAGATTCATTAAACAAACTTATGGTTCACCAAAGGAAAGGTGTGAGGATTGAATTCATTACGATATTGGGGTTAACAGACATATACAAACACAGTAGAAGTATAGATTCACCAAAGACCTACGGAGTACCAAGAGAAGACTACTCAACATTCTGTCAAAACGTACATGGGAAAAGGATCCCAGGAAGAACAGACATATGTATATGTGTAAAAGAACCACCTCTTGCACACCTACAACAAGCTAAACGTTGTACTCAAACTTGCTGTAATAAAAAATAAAAAATTAAATTAAAAACACGAACAAGAAGTAGTGAGACAAACTTGAAGGGCTTTCTCCTGGCACATTCCGTTCTACATTCCAATCTAGAACGCGACTTCCATTGAGGCTCTGCTGCCCTAGTAACCAGATTTGGTAAGGGAGAACTGCTGCCACCTTGTGGCCGTTTCACACAACAGCAGCTTTAATCCCAGCGCTAATGGTCAGTGGATATTCCAAATCATTACAGGCCTGTAAATGACACCTGCCCTGAAAACATATCCTGGGGTCATATATCGACGAAAAAATTCAAAAGACGTCCATATTTCAAAACGACAGTTTCAAGAGGCATATTTCACGCACATTAGTGTTCTGCTTGTTTTGCTTGCTTTCTTTCTTTGTTAAAAAAACGGGAATGGAAAAAGGCAACCCTCAGAATGGGCGAAAACGTTCACAAACGAATCAATGGACAAAGGTTTAATCTCCAATATATATAAACAGCTCATGCAGCTTAATATTAATAAAACAAGCAACCCAATACAAAAATGGGCAGAAGATCTAAAGAGACGTTTCTTCAAAGAAGACACAGAGATGGCCAAGACGCACATGAAAAGCTGCTCAACATCACTAATTATTAGAGAAATGCAAATCAAAACTACAATGAGGTAAGACCTCACACCTGTGAGAATCGGCCTCATCAGATAATCTACAAACAACAAATTCTGGGGAGGGTGTGGACAAAAGGAACCCTCTTCCGCTATTGGTGGGAATGTAAATTGATACAGTCACTATGGAGAACAGTATGGAGGTTCCTTTAAAAAACTAAAAAGAGAATTACCATAGGATCCAGCAATCCCACTTCTGGGCATATACCCAGAGAAAACCATAAATCACAAAGACACATTCACCACAATGTTCATTGCAGCACTATTTACAATAGCCAGGTAATGGAAGCAACCTAAATTCCCACAGACAGACGAATGGATAAAGATGTGGTACATATATAAAATGGAATATTACTCAGCCAAAAAAAGGAATGAAACTGAGTCATTTGTAGAGAAGTTGATGGATCTAGAGACTGTCATACAGAGTGAAGTAAGTCAGAAAGAGAGAAAAACAAATATTGTATATTAATGCCTATATGTGGAACCTAGAAAAATGGTACAGATGAACTGGTTTGCAGGGCAGAAATAGAGACACAGAGGTAGAGAACAAACGTATGGACATGGACACAAAGTGGGGGAAGCCATGGGGTGGTGGTGGTGGGATGAGGTGGGAGATTGAGATTGACCTGTATACATGTATATGCATAAAATAGATAACTAATAATAACCTACTGTATAAAAAATAAATTAAATTAAATTTCAAAATTTTTAAAAATAAAATGTAAAAATAAAACAGAAAAAGAGTTCTTCCATTCACACTGATGTATTTATAAGAATGAATTATTTCCATGCTTATATCCATAAATACATAAAAGAGGAATAAAATCTAACTTGAACCAAAAAAGAAAAAAAAAACTGAACCTAACATTTATACAGAGGAAAACACTACCAAGGCACTTGCTCCAGTGGTAAACAATTCTGAAATTGGTCAGAGGTGGGGAATCATCTCCCATACAGCCAGCAGCCCCGCCCGCCCACGCAAGGAGCGTCCTTATTGCAAAGCTGGGGGACCGTGCCGAGGCCTCTGTGAGTAAACGTGAGCTGAGCCCCAGGCCAGCTGCTGCTGAACTCTTCCCACCCTTCCCAGGTGAAACTCCTGAATATGTACAAGGGCTTGAAAGCCTAGAGGAAGGGCCGTGGAGCCACACCAGCGACAGCACGCAGGCCAACTTGGTGCCTGCAGGTCATCCAGGATGGTCCTGGCCACGGGCGCTCTTCTGGAAGCTTTCCATTGCCCTGCCTGAGATACCCCTCCTGTCCCGGCCCCCACTCCTTTTTTTCCTTCCTCACCTCAGCCCGGAGAGATATTCCAGTGGAAGTTATGGGTGACACATCCTCTTCTTTACAGGTGGCAGCCTGGCAACTCCTGCCGAAAGTCCAGCAGAGCCCCACTCACACCGGGCCCCCCACAAAGCCGTGGACCCTCACACCCTCCCACCAGCACAGCCCCGAGACTGCTGACGGGGCAGAGAATATGCAGTCAGGCACAGCTGCAGGGGCTATTGCTGCCTGGAGTGCTGTTTATATTGACCTCAACCCAGGCACACCTGGGGAGGGCTTGCCGGCAGGGTCAGGCTGCCCAGGTCAGCTAATCCTCAGCCCTCGGGGAATCACATTGCAGAAAATGGACCTCGCTAAGACAGAATATTCGCCAAGGAAAAAAAGGACACAATGCCATTTGCAGCACCGTAGATGTGTCTCGAGGTAATCACGTGACTTGGAGTAAGTCAGAAAGTGAAAGACACATATCATATCATATCACTTATAGGTGTTACCTATAAATTGATACCAGGGCAGATATTTCCACGGAGAAGGGCAATCACAGATTCATTAAACAAACTTATGGTTCACCAAAGGAAAGGTGTGAGGATTGAATTCATTACGATATTGGGGTTAACAGACAGATACAAACACAGTAGACGTATAGAATCACCAAAGACCTACGGAGTACCAAGAGAAGACTACTCAACATTCTGTCATAACGTACATGGGAAAAGGATCCCAGGAAGAACAGACATATGTATATGTGTAAAAGAACCACCTCTTGCACACCTACAACAAGCTAAACGTTGTACTCAAACTTGCTGTAATAAAAAATAAAAAATTAAATTAAAAACATGAACAAGAAGTAGTGAGACAAACTTGAGGGGCTTTCTCCTGGCACATTCCGTTCTACATTCCAATCTAGAACGCGACTTCCATTGAGGCTCTGCTGCCCTAGTAAGCAGATTTGGTAAGGGAGAACTGCTGCCACCTTGTGGCCGTTTCACACAACAGCAGCTTTAATCCCAGCGCTAATGGTCAGTGGATATTCCAAATCATTACAGGCCTGTAAATGACACCTGCCCTGAAAACATATCCTGGGGTCATATATCGACCAAAAAATTCAAAAGACGTCCATATTTCAAAACGACAGTTTCAAGAGGCATATTTCACGCACATTAGTGTTCTGCTTCTTTTGCTTGCTTTCTTTCTTTGTTAAAAACACGGGAATGGAAAAAGGCAACCCTCAGAATGGGCGAAAACGTTCACAATCGAATCAATGGACAAAGGTTTAATCTCCAATACATATAAACAGCTCATGCAGCTTAATATTAATAAAACAAACAACCCAATACAAAAATGGGCAGAAGATCTAAAGAGACGTTTCCTCAAAGAAGACACAGAGATGGCCAAGACGCACATGAAAAGCTGCTCATCATCACTTATTATTAGAGAAATGCAAATCAAAACTACAATGAGGTAAGACCTCACACCTGTGAGAATCGGCATCATCAGATAATCTGCAAACAACAAATTCTGGGGAGGGTGTGGACAAAAGGAACCCTCTTCCGCTATTGGTGGGAATGTAAATTGTTACAGTCACTATGGAGATCAGTATGGAGGTTCCTTTAAAAAACTAAAAACAGAATTACCATAGGATCCAGCAATCCCACTTCTGGGCATATACCCAGAGAAAACCATAAATCACAAAGACACATTCACCACAATGTTCATTGCAGCACTATTTACAATAGCCAGGTAATGGAAGCAACCTAAATGCCCACAGACAGACGAATGGATAAAGATGTGGTACATATATAAAATGGAATATTACTCAGCCAAAAAAAGGAATGAAACTGGGTCTTTTGTAGAGAAGTTGATGGATCTAGAGACTGTCATACAGAGTGAAGTAAGTCAGAAAGAGAAAAACAAATATTGTATATTAATGCCTATATGTGGAACCTAGAAAAATGGTACAGATGAACTGGTTTGCAGGGCAGAAATAGAGACACAGAGGTAGAGAACAAACGTATGGACATGGACACAAAGTGGGGGAAGCCATGGGGTGGTGGTGGTGGGATGAGTTGGGAGATTGGGATTGACCTGTATACATGTATATGCATAAAATAGATAACTAATAATAACCTACTGTATAGAAAAATAAATTAAATTAAATTTCAAAATTTTTAAAAATAAAATGTAAAAATAAAACAGAAAAAAAGTTCTTCCATTCACACTGATGTATTTATAAGAATGAATTATTTCCATGCTTATATCCATAAATACATAAAAGAGGAATAAAATCTAACTTGAACCAAAAAAGAAAAAAAAATCTGAACCTTACATTTATACAGAGGAAAACACTACCAAGGCACTTGCTCCAGTGGTAAACAATTCTGAAATTGGTCAGAGGTGGGGAATCATCTCCCATACAGCCAGCAGCCCCGCCCGCCCACGCAAGGAGCGTCCTTATTGCAAAGCTGGGGGACCGTGCCGAGGCCTCTGTGAATAAACGTGAGCTGAGCCCCAGGCCAGCTGCTGCTGAACTCTTCCCACCCTTCCCAGGTGAAACACCTGAATATGTACAAGGGCTTGAAAGCCTAGAGGAAGGGCCGTGGAGCCACACCAGCGACAGCACGCAGGCCAACTTGGTGCCTGCAGGTCAGCCAGGATGGTCCTGGCCACGGGCGCTCTTCTGGAAGCTTTCCATTGCCCTGCCTGAGATACCCCTCCTGTCCCGGCCCCCACCCCTTTTTTTCCTTCCTCACCTCAGCCCGGAGAGATATTCCAGTGGAAGTTATGGGTGACATATCCTCTTCTTTACAGGTGGCAGCCTGGCAACTCCTGCCGAAAGTCCAGCAGAGCCCCACTCACACCGGGACCCCACAAAGCCGTGGACCCTCACACCCTCCCACCAGCACAGCCCCGAGACTGCTGACGGGGCAGAGAATATGCAGTCAGGCACAGCTGCAGGGGCTATTGCTGCCTGGAGTGCTGTTTATATTGACCTCAACCCAGGCACACCTGGGGAGGGCTTGCCGGCAGGGTCAGGCTGCCCAGGTCAGCTAATCCTCAGCCCTCGGGGAATCACATTGCAGAAAATGGACCTCGCTAAGACAGAATATTCGCCAAGGAAAAAAAGGACACAATGCCATTTGCAGCACCGTAGATGAGTCTCGAGGTAATCACGTGACTTGGAGTAAGTCAGAAAGTGAAAGACACATATCATATCATATCACTTATAGGTGTTACCTATAAATTGATACCAGGGCAGATATTTCCACGGAGAAGGGCAATCACAGATTCATTAAACAAACTTATGGTTCACCAAAGGAAAGGTGTGAGGATTGAATTCATTACGATATTGGGGTTAACAGACATATACAAACACAGTAGACGTATAGATTCACCAAAGACCTACGGAGTACCAAGAGAAGACTACACAACATTCTGTCAAAACGTACATGGGAAAAGGATCCCAGGAAGAACAGACATATGTATATGTGTAAAAGAACCACCTCTTGCACACCTACAACAAACTAAACGTTGTACTCAAACTTGCTGTAATAAAAAATAAAAAATTAAATTAAAAACACGAACAAGAAGTAGTGAGACAAACTTGAGGGGCTTTCTCCTGGCACATTCCGTTCTACATTCCAATCTAGAACGCGACTTCCATTGAGGCTCTGCTGCCCTAGTAAGCAGATTTGGTAAGGGAGAACTGCTGCCACCTTGTGGCCGTTTCACACAACAGCAGCTTTAATCCCAGCGCTAATGGTCAGTGGATATTCCAAATCATTACAGGCCTGTAAATGACACCTGCCCTGAAAACATATCCTGGGGTCATATATCGACCAAAAAATTCAAAAGACGTCCATATTTCAAAACGACAGTTTCAAGAGGCATATTTCACGCACATTAGTGTTCTGCTTCTTTTGCTTGCTTTCTTTCTTTGTTAAAAACACGGGAATGGAAAAAGGCAACCCTCAGAATGGGCGAAAACGTTCACAATCGAATCAATGGACAAAGGTTTAATCTCCAATACATATAAACAGCTCATGCAGCTTAATATTAATAAAACAAACAACCCAATACAAAAATGGGCAGAAGATCTAAAGAGACGTTTCCTCAAAGAAGACACAGAGATGGCCAAGACGCACATGAAAAGCTGCTCATCATCACTTATTATTAGAGAAATGCAAATCAAAACTACAATGAGGTAAGACCTCACACCTGTGAGAATCGGCATCATCAGATAATCTGCAAACAACAAATTCTGGGGAGGGTGTGGACAAAAGGAACCCTCTTCCGCTATTGGTGGGAATGTAAATTGATACAGTCACTATGGAGAACAGTATGGAGGTTCCTTTAAAAAACTAAAAACAGAATTACCATAGGATCCAGCAATCCCACTTCTGGGCATATACCCAGAGAAAACCATAAATCACAAAGACACATTCACCACAATGTTCATTGCAGCACTATTTACAATAGCCAGGTAATGGAAGCAACCTAAATGCCCACAGACAGACGAATGGATAAAGATGTGGTACATATATAAAATGGAATATTACTCAGCCAAAAAAAGGAATGAAACTGGGTCTTTTGTAGAGAAGTTGATGGATCTAGAGACTGTCATACAGAGTGAAGTAAGTCAGAAAGAGAAAAACAAATATTGTATATTAATGCCTATATGTGGAACCTAGAAAAATGGTACAGATGAACTGGTTTGCAGGGCAGAAATAGAGACACAGAGGTAGAGAACAAACGTATGGACATGGACACAAAGTGGGGGAAGCCATGGGGTGGTGGTGGTGGGATGAGTTGGGAGATTGGGATTGACCTGTATACATGTATATGCATAAAATAGATAACTAATAATAACCTACTGTATAGAAAAATAAATTAAATTAAATTTCAAAATTTTTAAAAATAAAATGTAAAAATAAAACAGAAAAAAAGTTCTTCCATTCACACTGATGTATTTATAAGAATGAATTATTTCCATGCTTATATCCATAAATACATAAAAGAGGAATAAAATCTAACTTGAACCAAAAAAGAAAAAAAAATCTGAACCTAACATTTATACAGAGGAAAACACTACCAAGGCACTTGCTCCAGTGGTAAACAATTCTGAAATTGGTCAGAGGTGGGGAATCATCTCCCATACAGCCAGCAGCCCCGCCCGCCCACGCAAGGAGCGTCCTTATTGCAAAGCTGGGGGACCGTGCCGAGGCCTCTGTGAATAAACGTGAGCTGAGCCCCAGGCCAGCTGCTGCTGAACTCTTCCCACCCTTCCCAGGTGAAACACCTGAATATGTACAAGGGCTTGAAAGCCTAGAGGAAGGGCCGTGGAGCCACACCAGCGACAGCACGCAGGCCAACTTGGTGCCTGCAGGTCAGCCAGGATGGTCCTGGCCACGGGCGCTCTTCTGGAAGCTTTCCATTGCCCTGCCTGAGATACCCCTCCTGTCCCGGCCCCCACCCCTTTTTTTCCTTCCTCACCTCAGCCCGGAGAGATATTCCAGTGGAAGTTATGGGTGACATATCCTCTTCTTTACAGGTGGCAGCCTGGCAACTCCTGCCGAAAGTCCAGCAGAGCCCCACTCACACCGGGACCCCACAAAGCCGTGGACCCTCACACCCTCCCACCAGCACAGCCCCGAGACTGCTGACGGGGCAGAGAATATGCAGTCAGGCACAGCTGCAGGGGCTATTGCTGCCTGGAGTGCTGTTTATATTGACCTCAACCCAGGCACACCTGGGGAGGGCTTGCCGGCAGGGTCAGGCTGCCCAGGTCAGCTAATCCTCAGCCCTCGGGGAATCACATTGCAGAAAATGGACCTCGCTAAGACAGAATATTCGCCAAGGAAAAAAAGGACACAATGCCATTTGCAGCACCGTAGATGAGTCTCGAGGTAATCACGTGACTTGGAGTAAGTCAGAAAGTGAAAGACACATATCATATCATATCACTTATAGGTGTTACCTATAAATTGATACCAGGGCAGATATTTCCACGGAGAAGGGCAATCACAGATTCATTAAACAAACTTATGGTTCACCAAAGGAAAGGTGTGAGGATTGAATTCATTACGATATTGGGGTTAACAGACATATACAAACACAGTAGACGTATAGATTCACCAAAGACCTACGGAGTACCAAGAGAAGACTACACAACATTCTGTCAAAACGTACATGGGAAAAGGATCCCAGGAAGAACAGACATATGTATATGTGTAAAAGAACCACCTCTTGCACACCTACAACAAACTAAACGTTGTACTCAAACTTGCTGTAATAAAAAATAAAAAATTAAATTAAAAACACGAACAAGAAGTAGTGAGACAAACTTGAGGGGCTTTCTCCTGGCACATTCCGTTCTACATTCCAATCTAGAACGCGACTTCCATTGAGGCTCTGCTGCCCTAGTAAGCAGATTTGGTAAGGGAGAACTGCTGCCACCTTGTGGCCGTTTCACACAACAGCAGCTTTAATCCCAGCGCTAATGGTCAGTGGATATTCCAAATCATTACAGGCCTGTAAATGACACCTGACCTGAAAACATATCCTGGGGTCATATATCGACCAAAAAATTCAAAAGACGTCCATATTTCAAAACGACAGTTTCAAGAGGCATATTTCACGCACATTAGTGTTCTGCTTCTTTTGCTTGCTTTCTTTCTTTGTTAAAAAAACGGGAATGGAAAAAGGCAACCCTCAGAATGGGCGAAAACGTTCACAAACGAATCAATGGACAAAGGTTTAATCTCCAATACATATAAACAGCTCATGCAGCTTAATATTAATAAAACAAACAACCCAATACAAAAATGGGCAGAAGATCTAAAGAGACGTTTCTTCAAAGAAGACACAGAGATGGCCAAGACGCACATGAAAAGCTGCTCAACATCACTAATTATTAGAGAAATGCAAATCAAAACTACAATGAGGTAAGACCTCACACCTGTGAGAATCGGCCTCATCAGATAATCTACAAACAACAAATTCTGGGGAGGGTGTGGACAAAAGGAACCCTCTTCCGCTATTGGTGGGAATGTAAATTGATACAGTCACTATGGAGAACAGTATGGAGGTTCCTTTAAAAAACTAAAAAGAGAATTACCATAGGATCCAGCAATCCCACTTCTGGGCATATACCCAGAGAAAACCATAAATCACAAAGACACATTCACCACAATGTTCATTGCAGCACTATTTACAATAGCCAGGTAATGGAAGCAACCTAAATGCCCACAGACAGACGAATGGATAAAGATGTGGTACATATATAAAATGGAATATTACTCAGCCAAAAAAAGGAATGAAACTGAGTCATTTGTAGAGAAGTTGATGGATCTAGAGACTGTCATACAGAGTGAAGTAAGTCAGAAAGAGAAAAACAAATATTGTATATTAATGCCTATATGTGGAACCTAGAAAAATGGTACAGATGAACTGGTTTTCAGGGCAGAAATAGAGACACAGAGGTAGAGAACAAACGTATGGACATGGACACAAAGTGGGGGAAGCCATGGGGTGGTGGTGGTGGGATGAGTTGGGAGATTGGGATTGACCTGTATACATGTATATGCATAAAATAGATAACTAATAATAACCTACTGTATAGAAAAATAAATTAAATTAAATTTCAAAATTTTTAAAAATAAAATGTAAAAATAAAACAGAAAAAAAGTTCTTCCATTCACACTGATGTATTTATAAGAATGAATTATTTCCATGCTTATATCCATAAATACATAAAAGAGGAATAAAATCTAACTTGAACCAAAAAAGAAAAAAAAAACTGAACCTAACATTTATACAGAGGAAAACACTACCAAGGCACTTGCTCCAGTGGTAAACAATTCTGAAATTGGTCAGAGGTGGGGAATCATCTCCCATACAGCCAGCAACCCCGCCCGCCCACGCAAGGAGCGTCCTTATTGCAAAGCTGGGGGACCGTGCCGAGGCCTCTGTGAGGAAACGTGAGCTGAGCCCCAGGCCAGCTGCTGCTGAACTCTTCCCACCCTTCCCAGGTGAAACACCTGAATATGTACAAGGGCTTGAAAGCCTAGAGGAAGGGCCGTGGAGCCACACCAGCGACAGCACGCAGGCCAACTTGGTGCCTGCAGGTCAGCCAGGATGGTCCTGGCCACGGGCGCTCTTCTGGAAGCTTTCCATTGCCCTGCCTGAGATACCCCTCCTGTCCCGGCCCCCACCCCTTTTTTTCCTTCCTCACCTCAGCCCGGAGAGATATTCCAGTGGAAGTTATGGGTGACATATCCTCTTCTTTACAGGTGGCAGCCTGGCAACTCCTGCCGAAAGTCCAGCAGAGCCCCACTCACACCGGGCCCCCCACAAAGCCGTGGACCCTCACACCCTCCCACCAGCACAGCCCCGAGACTGCTGACGGGGCAGAGAATATGGAGTCAGGCACAGCTGCAGGGGCTATTGCTGCCTGGAGTGCTGTTTATATTGACCTCAACCCAGGCACACCTGGGGAGGGCTTGCCGGCAGGGTCAGGCTGCCCAGGTCAGCTAATCCTCAGCCCTCGGGGAATCACATTGCAGAAAATGGACCTCGCTAAGACAGAATATTCGCCAAGGAAAAAAAGGACACAATGCCATTTGCAGCACCGTAGATGAGTCTCGAGGTAATCACGTGACTTGGAGTAAGTCAGAAAGTGAAAGACACATATCATATCATATCACTTATAGGTGTTACCTATAAATTGATACCAGGGCAGATATTTCCACGGAGAAGGGCAATCACAGATTCATTAAACAAACTTATGGTTCACCAAAGGAAAGGTGTGAGGATTGAATTCATTACGATATTGGGGTTAACAGACATATACAAACACAGTAGACGTATAGATTCACCAAAGACCTACGGAGTACCAAGAGAAGACTACACAACATTCTGTCAAAACGTACATGGGAAAAGGATCCCAGGAAGAACAGACATATGTATATGTGTAAAAGAACCACCTCTTGCACACCTACAACAAACTAAACGTTGTACTCAAACTTGCTGTAATAAAAAATAAAAAATTAAATTAAAAACACGAACAAGAAGTAGTGAGACAAACTTGAGGGGCTTTCTCCTGGCACATTCCGTTCTACATTCCAATCTAGAACGCGACTTCCATTGAGGCTCTGCTGCCCTAGTAAGCAGATTTGGTAAGGGAGAACTGCTGCCACCTTGTGGCCGTTTCACACAACAGCAGCTTTAATCCCAGCGCTAATGGTCAGTGGATATTCCAAATCATTACAGGCCTGTAAATGACACCTGCCCTGAAAACATATCCTGGGGTCATATATCGACCAAAAAATTCAAAAGACGTCCATATTTCAAAACGACAGTTTCAAGAGGCATATTTCACGCACATTAGTGTTCTGCTTCTTTTGCTTGCTTTCTTTCTTTGTTAAAAACACGGGAATGGAAAAAGGCAACCCTCAGAATGGGCGAAAACGTTCACAATCGAATCAATGGACAAAGGTTTAATCTCCAATACATATAAACAGCTCATGCAGCTTAATATTAATAAAACAAACAACCCAATACAAAAATGGGCAGAAGATCTAAAGAGACGTTTCCTCAAAGAAGACACAGAGATGGCCAAGACGCACATGAAAAGCTGCTCATCATCACTTATTATTAGAGAAATGCAAATCAAAACTACAATGAGGTAAGACCTCACACCTGTGAGAATCGGCATCATCAGATAATCTGCAAACAACAAATTCTGGGGAGGGTGTGGACAAAAGGAACCCTCTTCCGCTATTGGTGGGAATGTAAATTGATACAGTCACTATGGAGAACAGTATGGAGGTTCCTTTAAAAAACTAAAAAGAGAATTACCATAGGATCCAGCAATCCCACTTCTGGGCATATACCCAGAGAAAACCATAAATCACAAAGACACATTCACCACAATGTTCATTGCAGCACTATTTACAATAGCCAGGTAATGGAAGCAACCTAAATGCCCACAGACAGACGAATGGATAAAGATGTGGTACATATATAAAATGGAATATTACTCAGCCAAAAAAAGGAATGAAACTGGGTCTTTTGTAGAGAAGTTGATGGATCTAGAGACTGTCATACAGAGTGAAGTAAGTCAGAAAGAGAAAAACAAATATTGTATATTAATGCCTATATGTGGAACCTAGAAAAATGGTACAGATGAACTGGTTTGCAGGGCAGAAATAGAGACACAGAGGTAGAGAACAAACGTATGGACATGGACACAAAGTGGGGGAAGCCATGGGGTGGTGGTGGTGGGATGAGTTGGGAGATTGGGATTGACCTGTATACATGTATATGCATAAAATAGATAACTAATAATAACCTACTGTATAGAAAAATAAATTAAATTAAATTTCAAAATTTTTAAAAATAAAATGTAAAAATAAAACAGAAAAAAAGTTCTTCCATTCACACTGATGTATTTATAAGAATGAATTATTTCCATGCTTATATCCATAAATACATAAAAGAGGAATAAAATCTAACTTGAACCAAAAAAGAAAAAAAAATCTGAACCTAACATTTATACAGAGGAAAACACTACCAAGGCACTTGCTCCAGTGGTAAACAATTCTGAAATTGGTCAGAGGTGGGGAATCATCTCCCATACAGCCAGCAGCCCCGCCCGCCCACGCAAGGAGCGTCCTTATTGCAAAGCTGGGGGACCGTGCCGAGGCCTCTGTGAATAAACGTGAGCTGAGCCCCAGGCCAGCTGCTGCTGAACTCTTCCCACCCTTCCCAGGTGAAACACCTGAATATGTACAAGGGCTTGAAAGCCTAGAGGAAGGGCCGTGGAGCCACACCAGCGACAGCACGCAGGCCAACTTGGTGCCTGCATGTCAGCCAGGATGGTCCTGGCCACGGGCGCTCTTCTGGAAGCTTTCCATTGCCCTGCCTGAGATACCACTCCTGTCCCGGCCCCCACCCCTTTTTTTCCTTCCTCACCTCAGCCCGGAGAGATATTCCAGTGGAAGTTATGGGTGACATATCCTCTTCTTTACAGGTGGCAGCCTGGCAACTCCTGCCGAAAGTCCAGCAGAGCCCCACTCACACCGGGACCCCACAAAGCCGTGGACCCTCACACCCTCCCACCAGCACAGCCCCGAGACTGCTGACGGGGCAGAGAATATGCAGTCAGGCACAGCTGCAGGGGCTATTGCTGCCTGGAGTGCTGTTTATATTGACCTCAACCCAGGCACACCTGGGGAGGGCTTGCCGGCAGGGTCAGGCTGCCCAGGTCAGCTAATCCTCAGCCCTCGGGGAATCACATTGCAGAAAATGGACCTCGCTAAGACAGAATATTCGCCAAGGAAAAAAAGGACACAATGCCATTTGCAGCACCGTAGATGAGTCTCGAGGTAATCACGTGACTTGGAGTAAGTCAGAAAGTGAAAGACACATATCATATCATATCACTTATAGGTGTTACCTATAAATTGATACCAGGGCAGATATTTCCACGGAGAAGGGCAATCACAGATTCATTAAACAAACTTATGGTTCACCAAAGGAAAGGTGTGAGGATTGAATTCATTACGATATTGGGGTTAACAGACATATACAAACACAGTAGACGTATAGATTCACCAAAGACCTACGGAGTACCAAGAGAAGACTACACAACATTCTGTCAAAACGTACATGGGAAAAGGATCCCAGGAAGAACAGACATATGTATATGTGTAAAAGAACCACCTCTTGCACACCTACAACAAACTAAACGTTGTACTCAAACTTGCTGTAATAAAAAATAAAAAATTAAATTAAAAACACGAACAAGAAGTAGTGAGACAAACTTGAGGGGCTTTCTCCTGGCACATTCCGTGCTACATTCCAATCTAGAACGCGACTTCCATTGAGGCTCTGCTGCCCTAGTAAGCAGATTTGTTAAGGGAGAACTGCTGCCACCTTGTGGCCGTTTCACACAACAGCAGCTTTAATCCCAGCGCTAATGGTCAGTGGATATTCCAAATCATTACAGGCCTGTAAATGACACCTGACCTGAAAACATATCCTGGGGTCATATATCGACCAAAAAATTCAAAAGACGTCCATATTTCAAAACGACAGTTTCAAGAGGCATATTTCACGCACATTAGTGTTCTGCTTCTTTTGCTTGCTTTCTTTCTTTGTTAAAAAAACGGGAATGGAAAAAGGCAACCCTCAGAATGGGCGAAAACGTTCACAAACGAATCAATGGACAAAGGTTTAATCTCCAATACATATAAACAGCTCATGCAGCTTAATATTAATAAAACAAACAACCCAATACAAAAATGGGCAGAAGATCTAAAGAGACGTTTCTTCAAAGAAGACACAGAGATGGCCAAGACGCACATGAAAAGCTGCTCAACATCACTAATTATTAGAGAAATGCAAATCAAAACTACAATGAGGTAAGACCTCACACCTGTGAGAATCGGCCTCATCAGATAATCTACAAACAACAAATTCTGGGGAGGGTGTGGACAAAAGGAACCCTCTTCCGCTATTGGTGGGAATGTAAATTGATACAGTCACTATGGAGAACAGTATGGAGGTTCCTTTAAAAAACTAAAAAGAGAATTACCATAGGATCCAGCAATCCCACTTCTGGGCATATACCCAGAGAAAACCATAAATCACAAAGACACATTCACCACAATGTTCATTGCAGCACTATTTACAATAGCCAGGTAATGGAAGCAACCTAAATGCCCACAGACAGACGAATGGATAAAGATGTGGTACATATATAAAATGGAATATTACTCAGCCAAAAAAAGGAATGAAACTGAGTCATTTGTAGAGAAGTTGATGGATCTAGAGACTGTCATACAGAGTGAAGTAAGTCAGAAAGAGAAAAACAAATATTGTATATTAATGCCTATATGTGGAACCTAGAAAAATGGTACAGATGAACTGGTTTTCAGGGCAGAAATAGAGACACAGAGGTAGAGAACAAACGTATGGACATGGACACAAAGTGGGGGAAGCCATGGGGTGGTGGTGGTGGGATGAGTTGGGAGATTGGGATTGACCTGTATACATGTATATGCATAAAATAGATAACTAATAATAACCTACTGTATAGAAAAATAAATTAAATTAAATTTCAAAATTTTTAAAAATAAAATGTAAAAATAAAACAGAAAAAAAGTTCTTCCATTCACACTGATGTATTTATAAGAATGAATTATTTCCATGCTTATATCCATAAATACATAAAAGAGGAATAAAATCTAACTTGAACCAAAAAAGAAAAAAAAAACTGAACCTAACATTTATACAGAGGAAAACACTACCAAGGCACTTGCTCCAGTGGTAAACAATTCTGAAATTGGTCAGAGGTGGGGAATCATCTCCCATACAGCCAGCAACCCCGCCCGCCCACGCAAGGAGCGTCCTTATTGCAAAGCTGGGGGACCGTGCCGAGGCCTCTGTGAGGAAACGTGAGCTGAGCCCCAGGCCAGCTGCTGCTGAACTCTTCCCACCCTTCCCAGGTGAAACACCTGAATATGTACAAGGGCTTGAAAGCCTAGAGGAAGGGCCGTGGAGCCACACCAGCGACAGCACGCAGGCCAACTTGGTGCCTGCAGGTCAGCCAGGATGGTCCTGGCCACGGGCGCTCTTCTGGAAGCTTTCCATTGCCCTGCCTGAGATACCCCTCCTGTCCCGGCCCCCACCCCTTTTTTTCCTTCCTCACCTCAGCCTGGAGAGATATTCCAGTAGAAGTTATGGGTGACACATCCTCTTCTTTACAGGTGGCAGCCTGGCAACTCCTGCCGAAAGTCCAGCAGAGCCCCACTCACACCGGGCCCCCCACAAAGCCGTGGACCCTCACACCCTCCCACCAGCACAGCCCCGAGACTGCTGACGGGGCAGAGAATATGGAGTCAGGCACAGCTGCAGGGGCTATTGCTGCCTGGAGTGCTGTTTATATTGACCTCAACCCAGGCACACCTGGGGAGGGCTTGCCGGCAGGGTCAGGCTGCCCAGGTCAGCTAATCCTCAGCCCTCGGGGAATCACATTGCAGAAAATGGACCTCGCTAAGACAGAATATTCGCCAAGGAAAAAAAGGACACAATGCCATTTGCAGCACCGTAGATGAGTCTCGAGGTAATCACGTGACTTGGAGTAAGTCAGAAAGTGAAAGACACATATCATATCATATCACTTATAGGTGTTACCTATAAATTGATACCAGGGCAGATATTTCCACGGAGAAGGGCAATCACAGATTCATTAAACAAACTTATGGTTCACCAAAGGAAAGGTGTGAGGATTGAATTCATTACGATATTGGGGTTAACAGACATATACAAACACAGTAGACGTATAGATTCACCAAAGACCTACGGAGTACCAAGAGAAGACTACACAACATTCTGTCAAAACGTACATGGGAAAAGGATCCCAGGAAGAACAGACATATGTATATGTGTAAAAGAACCACCTCTTGCACACCTACAACAAACTAAACGTTGTACTCAAACTTGCTGTAATAAAAAATAAAAAATTAAATTAAAAACACGAACAAGAAGTAGTGAGACAAACTTGAGGGGCTTTCTCCTGGCACATTCCGTTCTACATTCCAATCTAGAACGCGACTTCCATTGAGGCTCTGCTGCCCTAGTAAGCAGATTTGGTAAGGGAGAACTGCTGCCACCTTGTGGCCGTTTCACACAACAGCAGCTTTAATCCCAGCGCTAATGGTCAGTGGATATTCCAAATCATTACAGGCCTGTAAATGACACCTGCCCTGAAAACATATCCTGGGGTCATATATCGACCAAAAAATTCAAAAGACGTCCATATTTCAAAACGACAGTTTCAAGAGGCATATTTCACGCACATTAGTGTTCTGCTTCTCTTGCTTGCTTTCTTTCTTTGTTAAAAAAACGGGAATGGAAAAAGGCAACCCTCAGAATGGGCGAAAACGTTCACAAACGAATCAATGGACAAAGGTTTAATCTCCAATACATATAAACAGCACATGCAGCTTAATATTAATAAAACAAACAACCCAATACAAAAATGGGCAGAAGATCTAAAGAGACGTTTCTTCAAAGAAGACACAGAGATGGCCAAGACGCACATGAAAAGCTGCTCAACATCACTAATTATTAGAGAAATGCAAATCAAAACTACAATGAGGTAAGACCTCACACCTGTGAGAATCGGCCTCATCAGATAATCTACAAACAACAAATTCTGGGGAGGGTGTGGACAAAAGGAACCCTCTTCCGCTATTGGTGGGAATGTAAATTGATACAGTCACTATGGAGAACAGTATGGAGGTTCCTTTAAAAAACTAAAAAGAGAATTACCATAGGATCCAGCAATCCCACTTCTGGGCATATACCCAGAGAAAACCATAAATCACAAAGACACATTCACCACAATGTTCATTGCATTACTATTTACAATAGCCAGGTAATGGAAGCAACCTAAATGCCCACAGACAGACGAATGGATAAAGATGTGGTACATATATAAAATGGAATATTACTCAGCCAAAAAAAGGAATGAAACTGAGTCATTTGTAGAGAAGTTGATGGATCTAGAGACTGTCATACAGAGTGAAGTAAGTCAGAAAGAGAAAAACAAATATTGTATATTAATGCCTATATGTGGAACCTAGAAAAATGGTACAGATGAACTGGTTTGCAGGGCAGAAATAGAGACACAGAGGTAGAGAACAAACGTATGGACATGGACTCAAAGTGGGGGAAGCCATGGGGTGGTGGTGGTGGGATGAGTTGGGAGATTGGGATTGACCTGTATACATGTATATGCATAAAATAGATAACTAATAATAACCTACTGTATAGAAAAATAAATTAAATTAAATTTCAAAATTTTTAAAAATAAAATGTAAAAATAAAACAGAAAAATAGTTCTTCCATTCACACTGATGTATTTATAAGAATGAATTATTTCCTTGCTTATATCCATAAATACATAAAAGAGGAATAAAATCTAACTTGAACCAAAAAAGAAAAAAAAAACTGAACCTAACATTTATACAGAGGAAAACACTACCAAAGCACTTGCTCCAGTGGTAAAGAATTCTGAAATTGGTCAGAGGTGGGGAATCATCTCCCATACAGCCAGCAGCCCCGCCCGCCCACGCAAGGAGCGTCCTTATTGCAAAGCTGGGGGACCGTGCCGAGGCCTCTGTGAGTAAACGTGAGCTGAGCCCCAGGCCAGCTGCTGCTGAACTCTTCCCACCCTTCCCAGGTGAAACACCTGAATATGTACAAGGGCTTGAAAGCCTAGAGGAAGGGCCGTGGAGCCACACCAGCGACAGCACGCAGGCCAACTTGGTGCCTGCAGGTCAGCCAGGATGGTCCTGGCCACGGGCGCTCTTCTGGAAGCTTTCCATTGCCCTGCCTGAGATACCCCTCCTGTCCCGGCCCCCACTCCTTTTTTTCCTTCCTCACCTCAGCCCGGAGAGATATTCCAGTGGAAGTTATGGGTGACACATCCTCTTCTTTACAGGTGGCAGCCTGGCAACTCCTGCCGAAAGTCCAGCAGAGCCCCACTCACACCGGGCCCCCCACAAAGCCGTGGACCCTCACACCCTCCCACCAGCACAGCCCCGAGACTGCTGACGGGGCAGAGAATATGCAGTCAGGCACAGCTGCAGGGGCTATTGCTGCCTGGAGTGCTGTTTATATTGACCTCAACCCAGGCACACCTGGGGAGGGCTTGCCGGCAGGGTCAGGCTGCCCAGGTCAGCTAATCCTCAGCCCTCGGGGAATCACATTGCAGAAAATGGACCTCGCTAAGACAGAATATTCGCCAAGGAAAAAAAGGACACAATGCCATTTGCAGCACCGTAGATGAGTCTCGAGGTAATCACGTGACTTGGAGTAAGTCAGAAAGTGAAAGACACATATCATATCATATCACTTATAGGTGTTACCTATAAATTGATACCAGGGCAGATATTTCCACGGAGAAGGGCAATCACAGATTCATTCAACAAACTTATGGTTCACCAAAGGAAAGGTGTGAGGATTGAATTCATTACGATATTGGGGTTAACAGACATATACAAACACAGTAGACGTATAGATTCACCAAAGACCTACGGAGTACCAAGAGAAGACTACTCAACATTCTGTCATAACGTACATGGGAAAAGGATCCCAGGAAGAACAGACATATGTATATGTGTAAAAGAACCACCTCTTGCACACCTACAACAAGCTAAACGTTGTACTCAAACTTGCTGTAATAAAAAATAAAAAATTAAATTAAAAACACGAACAAGAAGTAGTGAGACAAACTTGAGGGGCTTTCTCCTGGCACATTCCGTTCTACATTCCAATCTAGAACGCGACTTCCATTGAGGCTCTGCTGCCCTAGTAAGCAGATTTGGTAAGGGAGAACTGCTGCCACCTTGTGGCCGTTTCACACAACAGCAGCTTTAATCCCAGCGCTAATGGTCAGTGGATATTCCAAATCATTACAGGCCTGTAAATGACACCTGCCCTGAAAACATATCCTGGGGTCATATATCGACCAAAAAATTCAAAAGACGTCCATATTTCAAAACGACAGTTTCAAGAGGCATATTTCACGCACATTAGTGTTCTGCTTCTTTTGCTTGCTTTCTTTCTTTGTTAAAAAAACGGGAATGGAAAAAGGCAACCCTCAGAATGGGCGAAAACGTTCACAAACGAATCAATGGACAAAGGTTTAATCTCCAATACATATAAACAGCTCATGCAGCTTAATATTAATAAAACAAACAACCCAATACAAAAATGGGCAGAAGATCTAAAGAGACGTTTCTTCAAAGAAGACACAGAGATGGCCAAGACGCACATGAAAAGCTGCTCAACATCTCTAATTATTAGAGAAATGCAAATCAAAACTACAATGAGGTAAGACCTCACACCTGTGAGAATCGGCATCATCAGATAATCTACAAACAACAAATTCTGGGGAGGGTGTGGACAAAAGGAACCCTCTTCCGCTATTGGTGGGAATGTAAATTGATACAGTCACTATGGAGAACAGTATGGAGGTTCCTTTAAAAAACTAAAAAGAGAATTACCATAGGATCCAGCAATCCCACTTCTGGGCATATACCCAGAGAAAACCATAAATCACAAAGACACATTCACCACAATGTTCATTGCATCACTATTTACAATAGCCAGTTAATGGAAGCAACCTAAATGCCCACAGACAGACGAATGGATAAAGATGTGGTACATATATAAAATGGAATATTACTCAGCCAAAAAAAGGAATGAAACTGAGTCATTTGTAGAGAAGTTGATGGATCTAGAGACTGTCATACAGAGTGAAGTAAGTCAGAAAGAGAAAAACAAATATTGTATATTAATGCCTATATGTGGAACCTAGAAAAATGGTACAGATGAACTGGTTTGCAGGGCAGAAATAGAGACACAGATGTAGAGAACAAACGTATGGACATGGACACAAAGTGGGGGAAGCCATGGGGTGGTGGTGGTGGGATGAGTTGGGAGATTGGGATTGACCTGTATACATGTATATGCATAAAATAGATAACTAATAATAACCTACTGTATAGAAAAATAAATTAAATTAAATTTCAAAATTTTTAAAAATAAAATGTAAAAATAAAACAGAAAAATAGTTCTTCCATTCACACTGATGTATTTATAAGAATGAATTATTTCCATGCTTATATCCATAAATACATAAAAGAGGAATAAAATCTAACTTGAACCAAAAAAGAAAAAAAAAACTGAACCTAACATTTATACAGAGGAAAACACTACCAAGGCACTTGCTCCAGTGGTAAACAATTCTGAAATTGGTCAGAGGTGGGGAATCATCTCCCATACAGCCAGCAGCCCCGCCCGCCCACGCAAGGAGCGTCCTTATTGCAAAGCTGGGGGACCGTGCCGAGGCCTCTGTGAGTAAACGTGAGCTGAGCCCCAGGCCAGCTGCTGCTGAACTCTTCCCACCCTTCCCAGGTGAAACACCTGAATATGTACAAGGGCTTGAAAGCCTAGAGGAAGGGACGTGGAGCCACACCAGCGACAGCACGCAGGCCAACTTGGTGCCTGCAGGTCAGCCAGGATGGTCCTGGCCACGGGCGCTCTTCTGGAAGCTTTCCATTGCCCTGCCTGAGATACCCCTCCTGTCCCGGCCCCCACTCCTTTTTTTCCTTCCTCACCTCAGCCCGGAGAGATATTCCAGTGGAAGTTATGGGTGACACATCCTCTTCTTTACAGGTGGCAGCCTGGCAACTCCTGCCGAAAGTCCAGCAGAGCCCCACTCACACCGGGCCCCCCACAAAGCCGTGGACCCTCACACCCTCCCACCAGCACAGCCCCGAGACTGCTGACGGGGCAGAGAATATGCAGTCAGGCACAGCTGCAGGGGCTATTGCTGCCTGGAGTGCTGTTTATATTGACCTCAACCCAGGCACACCTGGGGAGGGCTTGCCGGCAGGGTCAGGCTGCCCAGGTCAGCTAATCCTCAGCCCTCAGGGAATCACATTGCAGAAAATGGACCTCGCTAAGACAGAATATTCGCCAAGGAAAAAAAGGACACAATGCCATTTGCAGCACCGTAGATGAGTCTCGAGGTAATCACGTGACTTGGAGTAAGTCAGAAAGTGAAAGACACATATCATATCATATCACTTATAGGTGTTACCTATAAATTGATACCAGGGCAGATATTTCCACGGAGAAGGGCAATCACAGATTCATTAAACAAACTTATGGTTCACCAAAGGAAAGGTGTGAGGATTGAATTCATTACGATATTGGGGTTAACAGACATATACAAACACAGTAGACGTATAGATTCACCAAAGACCTACGGAGTACCAAGAGAAGACTACTCAACATTCTGTCATAACGTACATGGGAAAAGGATCCCAGGAAGAACAGACATATGTATATGTGTAAAAGAACCACCTCTTGCACACCTACAACAAGCTAAACGTTGTACTCAAACTTGCTGTAATAAAAAATAAAAAATTAAATTAAAAACACGAACAAGAAGTAGTGAGACAAACTTGAGGGGCTTTCTCCTGGCACATTCCGTTCTACATTCCAATCTAGAACGCGACTTCCATTGAGGCTCTGCTGCCCTAGTAAGCAGATTTGGTAAGGGAGAACTGCTGCCACCTTGTGGCCGTTTCACACAACAGCAGCTTTAATCCCAGCGCTAATGGTCAGTGGATATTCCAAATCATTACAGGCCTGTAAATGACACCTGCCCTGAAAACATATCCTGGGGTCATATATCGACCAAAAAATTCAAAAGACGTCCATATTCCAAAACGACAGTTTCAAGAGGCATATTTCACGCACATTAGTGTTCTGCTTCTTTTGCTTGCTTTCTTTCTTTGTTAAAAAAACGGGAATGGAAAAAGGCAACCCTCAGAATGGGCGAAAACGTTCACAAACGAATCAATGGACAAAGGTTTAATCTCCAATACATATAAACAGCTCATGCAGCTTAATATTAATAAAACAAACAACCCAATACAAAAATGGGCAGAAGATCTAAAGAGACGTTTCTTCAAAGAAGACACAGAGAGGGCCAAGACGCACATGAAAAGCTGCTCAACATCACTAATTATTAGAGAAATGCAAATCAAAACTACAATGAGGTAAGACCTCACACCTGTGAGAATCGGCCTCATCAGATAATCTACAAACAACAAATTCTGGGGAGGGTGTGGACAAAAGGAACCCTCTTCCGCTATTGGTGGGAATGTAAATTGATACAGTCACTATGGAGAACAGTATGGAGGTTCCTTTAAAAAACTAAAAAGAGAATTACCATAGGATCCAGCAATCCCACTTCTGGGCATATACCCAGAGAAAACCATAAATCACAAAGACACATTCACCACAATGTTCATTGCATCACTATTTACAATAGCCAGGTAATGGAAGCAACCTAAATGCCCACAGACAGACGAATTGATAAAGATGTGGTACATATATAAAATGGAATATTACTCAGCCAAAAAAAGGAATGAAACTGAGTCATTTGTAGAGAAGTTGATGGATCTAGAGACTGTCATACAGAGTGAAGTAAGTCAGAAAGAGAAAAACAAATATTGTATATTAATGCCTATATGTGGAACCTAGAAAAATGGTACAGATGAACTGGTTTGCAGGGCAGAAATAGAGACACAGAGGTAGAGAACAAACGTATGGACATGGACTCAAAGTGGGGGAAGCCATGGGGTGGTGGTGGTGGGATGAGTTGGGAGATTGGGATTGACCTGTATACATGTATATGCATAAAATAGATAACTAATAATAACCTACTGTATAGAAAAATAAATTAAATTAAATTTCAAAATTTTTAAAAATAAAATGTAAAAATAAAACAGAAAAATAGTTCTTCCATTCACACTGATGTATTTATAAGAATGAATTATTTCCTTGCTTATATCCATAAATACATAAAAGAGGAATAAAATCTAACTTGAACCAAAAAAGAAAAAAAAAACTGAACCTAACATTTATACAGAGGAAAACACTACCAAGGCACTTGCTCCAGTGGTAAAGAATTCTGAAATTGGTCAGAGGTGGGGAATCATCTCCCATACAGCCAGCAGCCCCGCCCTCCCACGCAAGGAGCGTCCTTATTGGAAAGCTGGGGGACCGTGCCGAGGCCTCTGTGAGTAAACGTGAGCTGAGCCCCAGGCCAGCTGCTGCTGAACTCTTCCCACCCTTCCCAGGTGAAACACCTGAATATGTACAAGGGCTTGAAAGCCTAGAGGAAGGGCCGTGGAGCCACACCAGCGACAGCACGCAGGCCAACTTGGTGCCTGCAGGTCAGCCAGGATGGTCCTGGCCACGGGCGCTCTTCTGGAAGCTTTCCATTGCCCTGCCTGAGATACCCCTCCTGTCCCGGCCCCCACTCCTTTTTTTCCTTCCTCACCTCAGCCCGGAGAGATATTCCAGTGGAAGTTATGGGTGACACATCCTCTTCTTTACAGGTGGCAGCCTGGCAACTCCTGCCGAAAGTACAGCAGAGACCCACTCACACCGGGCCCCCCACAAAGCCGTGGACCCTCACACCCTCCCACCAGCACAGCCCCGAGACTGCTGACGGGGCAGAGAATATGGAGTCAGGCACAGCTGCAGGGGCTATTGATGCCTGGAGTGCTGTTTATATTGACCTCAACCCAGGCACACCTGGGGAGGGCTTGCCGGCAGGGTCAGGCTGCCCAGGTCAGCTAATCCTCAGCCCTCGGGGAATCACATTGCAGAAAATGGACCTCGCTAAGACAGAATATTCGCCAAGGAAAAAAAGGACACAATGCCATTTGCAGCACCGTAGATGAGTCTCGAGGTAATCACGTGACTTGGAGTAAGTCAGAAAGTGAAAGACACATATCATATCATATCACTTATAGGTGTTACCTATAAATTGATACCAGGGCAGATATTTCCACGGAGAAGGGCAATCACAGATTCATTAAACAAACTTATGGTTCACCAAAGGAAAGGTGTGAGGATTGAATTCATTACGATATTGGGGTTAACAGACATATACAAACACAGTAGACGTATAGATTCAACAAAGACCTACGGAGTACCAAGAGAAGACTACTCAACATTCTGTCATAACGTACATGGGAAAAGGATCCCAGGAAGAACAGACATATGTATATGTGTAAAAGAACCACCTCTTGCACACCTACAACAAGCTAAACGTTGTACTCAAACTTGCTGTAATAAAAAATAAAAAATTAAATTAAAAACACGAACAAGAAGTAGTGAGACAAACTTGAGGGGCTTTCTCCTGGCACATTCCATTCTACATTCCAATCTAGAACGTGACTTCCATTGAGGCTCTGCTGCCCTAGTAAGCAGATTTGGTAAGGGAGAACTGCTGCCACCTTGTGGCCGTTTCACACAACAGCAGCTTTAATCCCAGCGCTAATGGTCAGTGGATATTCCAAATCATTACAGGCCTGTAAATGACACCTGCCCTGAAAACATATCCTGGGGTCATATATCGACCAAAAAATTCAAAAGACGTCCATATTTCAAAACGACAGTTTCAAGAGGCATATTTCACGCACATTAGTGTTCTGCTTCTTTTGCTTGCTTTCTTTCTTTGTTAAAAAAACGGGAATGGAAAAAGGCAACCCTCAGAATGGGCGAAAACGTTCACAAACGAATCAATGGACAAAGGTTTAATCTCCAATACATATAAACAGCTCATGCAGCTTAATATTAATAAAACAAACAACCCAATACAAAAATGGGCAGAAGATCTAAAGAGACGTTTCTTCAAAGAAGACACAGAGATGGCCAAGACACACATGAAAAGCTGCTCAACATCACTAATTATTAGAGAAATGCAAATCAAAACTACAATGAGGTAAGACCTCACACCTGTGAGAATCGGCCTCATCAGATAATCTACAAACAACAAATTCTGGGGAGGGTGTGGACAAAAGGAACCCTCTTCCGCTATTGGTGGGAATGTAAATTGATACAGTCACTATGGAGAACAGTATGGAGGTTCCTTTAAAAAACTAAAAAGAGAATTACCATAGGATCCAGCAATCCCACTTCTGGGCATATACCCAGAGAAAACCATAAATCACAAAGACACATTCACCACAATGTTCATTGCATCACTATTTACAATAGCCAGGTAATGGAAGCAACCTAAATGCCCACAGACAGACGAATGGATAAAGATGTGGTACATATATAAAATGGAATATTACTCAGCCAAAAAAAGGAATGAAACTGAGTCATTTGTAGAGAAGTTGATGGATCTAGAGACTGTCATACAGAGTGAAGTAAGTCAGAAAGAGAAAAACAAATATTGTATATTAATGCCTATATGTGGAACCTAGAAAAATGGTACAGATGAACTGGTTTGCAGGGCAGAAATAGAGACACAGATGTAGAGAACAAACGTATGGACATGGACACAAAGTGGGGGAAGCCATGGGGTGGTGGTGGTGGGATGAGTTGGGAGATTGGGATTGACCTGTATACATGTATATGCATAAAATAGATAACTAATAATAACCTACTGTATAGAAAAATAAATTAAATTTCAAAATTTTTAAAAATAAAATGTAAAAATAAAACAGAAAAATAGTTCTTCCATTCACACTGATGTATTTATAAGAATGAATTATTTCCATGCTTATATCCATAAATACATAAAAGAGGAATAAAATCTAACTTGAACCAAAAAAGAAAAAAAAAACTGAACCTAACATTTATACAGAGGAAAACACTACCAAGGCACTTGCTCCAGTGGTAAACAATTCTGAAATTGGTCAGAGGTGGGGAATCATCTCCCATACAGCCAGCAGCCCCGCCCGCCCACGCAAGGAGCGTCCTTATTGCAAAGCTGGGGGACCGTGCCGAGGCCTCTGTGAGTAAACGTGAGCTGAGCCCCAGGCCAGCTGCTGCTGAACTCTTCCCACCCTTCCCAGGTGAAACACCTGAATATGTACAAGGGCTTGAAACCCAGAGGAAGGGCCGTGGAGCCACACCAGCGACAGCACGCAGGCCAACTTGGTGCCTGCAGGTCAGCCAGGATGGTCCTGGCCACGGGCGCTCTTCTGGAAGCTTTCCATTGCCCTGCCTGAGATACCCCTCCTGTCCCGGCCCCCACTCCTTTTTTTCCTTCCTCACCTCAGCCCGGAGAGATATTCCAGTGGAAGTTATGGGTGACACATCCTCTTCTTTACAGGTGGCAGCCTGGCAACTCCTGCCGAAAGTACAGCAGAGACCCACTCACACCGGGCCCCCCACAAAGCCGTGGACCCTCACACCCTCCCACCAGCACAGCCCCGAGACTGCTGACGGGGCAGAGAATATGCAGTCAGGCACAGCTGCAGGGGCTATTGCTGCCTGGAGTGCTGTTTATATTGACCTAAACCCAGGCACACCTTGGGAGGGCTTGCCGGCAGGGTCAGGCTGCCCAGGTCAGCTAAACCTCAGCCCTCGGGGAATCACATTGCAGAAAATGGACCTCGCTAAGACAGAATATTCGCCAAGGAAAAAAAGGACACAATGCCATTTGCAGCACCGTAGATGAGTCTCGAGGTAATCACGTGACTTGGAGTAAGTCAGAAAGTGAAAGACACATATCATATCATATCACTTATAGGTGTTACCTATAAATTGATACCAGGGCAGATATTTCCACGGAGAAGGGCAATCACAGATTCATTAAACAAACTTATGGTTCACCAAAGGAAAGGTGTGAGGATTGAATTCATTACGATATTGGGGTTAACAGACATATACAAACACAGTAGACGTATAGATTCACCAAAGACCTACGGAGTACCAAGAGAAGACTACTCAACATTCTGTCATAACGTACATGGGAAAAGGATCCCAGGAAGAACAGACATATGTATATGTGTAAAAGAACCACCTCTTGCACACCTACAACAAGCTAAACGTTGTACTCAAACTTGCTGTAATAAAAAATAAAAAATTAAATTAAAAACACGAACAAGAAGTAGTGAGACAAACTTGAGGGGCTTTCTCCTGGCACATTCCGTTCTACATTCCAATCTAGAACGCGACTTCCATTGAGGCTCTGCTGCCCTAGTAAGCAGATTTGGTAAGGGAGAACTGCTGCCACCTTGTGGCCGTTTCACACAACAGCAGCTTTAATCCCAGCGCTAATGGTCAGTGGATATTCCAAATCATTACAGGCCTGTAAATGACACCTGCCCTGAAAACATATCCTGGGGTCATATATCGACCAAAAAATTCAAAAGACGTCCATATTTCAAAACGACAGTTTCAAGAGGCATATTTCACGCACATTAGTGTTCTGCTTCTTTTGCTTGCTTTCTTTCTTTGTTAAAAAAACGGGAATGGAAAAAGGCAACCCTCAGAATGGGCGAAAACGTTCACAAACGAATCAATGGACAAAGGTTTAATCTCCAATATATATAAACAGCTCATGCAGCTTAATATTAATAAAACAAACAACCCAATACAAAAATGGGCAGAAGATCTAAAGAGACGTTTCTTCAAAGAAGACACAGAGATGGCCAAGACGCACATGAAAAGCTGCTCAACATCACTAATTATTAGAGAAATGCAAATCAAAACTACAATGAGGTAAGACCTCACACCTGTGAGAATCGGCCTCATCAGATAATCTACAAACAACAAATTCTGGGGAGGGTGTGGACAAAAGGAACCCTCTTCCGCTATTGGTGGGAATGTAAATTGATACAGTCACTATGGAGAACAGTATGGAGGTTCCTTTAAAAAAACTAAAAAGAGAATTACCATAGGATCCAGCAATCCCACTTCTGGGCATATACCCAGAGAAAACCATAAATCACAAAGACACATTCACCACAATGTTCATTGCAGCACTATTTACAATAGCCAGGTAATGGAAGCAACCTAAATGCCCACAGACAGACGAATGGATAAAGATGTGGTACATATATAAAATGGAATATTACTCAGCCAAAAAAAGGAATGAAACTGGGTCATTTGTAGAGAAGTTGATGGATCTCGAGATGTCATACAGAGTGAAGTAAGTCAGAAAGAGAAAAACAAATATTGTATATTAATGCCTATATGTGGAACCTAGAAAAGTGGTACAGATGAACTGGTTTGCAGGGCAGAAATAGAGACACAGAGGCAGAGAACAAACGTATGGACACAAAGTGGGGGAAGCCATGGGGTGGTGGTGGTGGGATGAGTTGGGAGATTGTGATTGACCTGTATACATGTCTATGCATAAAAGAGATAACTAATAATAACCTACTGTATAAAAAATAAATAAAATAAAATTTCAAAATTTTTAAAAATAAAATGTAAAAATAAAACAGAAAAAAAGTTCTTCCATTCACACTGATGTATTTATAAGAATGAATTATTTCCATGCTTATATCCATAAATACATAAAAGAGGAATAAAATCTAACTTGAACCAAAAAAGAAAAAAAAAACTGAACCTAACATTTATACAGAGGAAAACACTACCAAGGCACTTGCTCCAGTGGTAAACAATTCTGAAATTGGTCAGAGGTGGGGAATCATCTCCCATACAGCCAGCAGCCCCGCCCGCCCACGCAAGGAGCGTCCTTATTGCAAAGCTGGGGGACCGTGCCGAGGCCTCTGTGAGTAAACGTGGGCTGAGCCCCAGGCCAGCTGCTGCTGAACTCTTCCCACCCTTCCCAGGTGAAACACCTGAATATGTACAAGGGCTTGAAAGCCTAGAGGAAGGGCCGTGGAGCCACACCAGCGACAGCACGCAGGCCAACTTGGTGCCTGCAGGTCAGCCAGGATGGTCCTGGCCACGGGCGCTCTTCTGGAAGCTTTCCATTGCCCTGCCTGAGATACCCCTCCTGTCCCGGCCCCCACTCCTTTTTTTCCTTCCTCACCTCAGCTCGGAGAGATATTCCAGTGGAAGTTATGGGTGACACATCCTCTTCTTTACAGGTCGCAGCCTGGCAACTCCTGCCGAAAGTCCAGCAGAGCCCCACTCACACCGGGCCCCCCACAAAGCCGTGGACCCTCACACCCTCCCACCAGCACAGCCACGAGACTGCTGACGGTGCAGACAATATGGAGTCAGGCACAGCTGCAGGGGCTATTGCTGCCTGGAGTGCTGTTTATATTGACCTAAACCCAGGCACACCTGGGGAGGGCTTGCCGGCAGGGTCAGGCTGCAGAGGTCAGCTAATCCTCAGCCCTAGGGGAATCACATTGCAGAAAATGGACCTCGCTAAGACAGAATATTCGCCAAGGAAAAAAAGGACACAATGCCATTTGCAGCACCGTAGATGAGTCTCGACGTAATCACGTGACTTGGAGTAAGTCAGAAAGTGAAAGACACATATCATATCATGTCAGTTATAGGTGTTACCTATAAATTGATACCAGGGCAGATATTTCCACGGAGAAGGGCAATCACAGATTCATTAAACAAACTTATGGTTCACCAAAGGAAAGGTGTGAGGATTGAATTCATTACGATATTGGGGTTAACAGACATATACAAACACAGTAGACGTATAGAATCACCAAAGACCTACGGAGTACCAAGAGAAGACTACTCAACATTCTGTCATAACGTACATGGGAAAAGGATCCCAGGAAGAACAGACATATGTATATGTGTAAAAGAACCACCTCTTGCACACCTACAACAAGCTAAACGTTTTACTCAAACTTGCTGTAATAAAAAATAAAAAATTAAATTAAAAACACGAACAAGAAGTAGTGAGACAAACTTGAGGGGCTTTTTCCTGGTACATTCCGTTCTACATTCCAATCTAGAACGCGACTTCCATTGAGGCTCTGCTGCCCTAGTAACCAGATTTGGTAAGGGAGAACTGCTGCCACCTTGTGGCTGTTTCACACAACAGCAGCTTTAATCCCAGCGCTAATGGTCAGTGGATATTCCAAATCATTACAGGCCTGTAAATGACACCTGCCCTGAAAACAAATCCTGGGGTCATATATCGACCAAAAAATTCAAAAGACGTCCATATTTCAAAACGACAGTTTCAAGAGGCATATTTCACGCACATTAGTGTTCTGCTTCTTTTGATTTCTTTCTTTCTTTGTTAAAAAAACGAGAATGGAAAAAGGCAACACTCAGAATGGGCGAAAACGTTCACAAACGAATCAATGGACAAAGGTTTAATCTCCAATATATATAAACAGCTCATGCAGCTTAATATTAATAAAACAAACAACCCAATACAAAAATGGGCAGAAGATCTAAAGAGACGTTTCTTCAAAGAAGACACAGAGATGGCCAAGACGCACATGAAAAGCTGCTCAACATCACTAATTATTAGAGAAATGCAAATCAAAACTACAATGAGGTAAGACCTCACACCTGTGAGAATCGGCCTCATCAGATAATCTACAAACAACAAATTCTGGGGAGGGTGTGGACCAAAGGAACCCTCTTCCGCTATTGGTGGGAATGTAAATTGATACAGTCACTATGGAGAACAGTATGGAGGTTCCTTTAAAAAACTAAAAAGAGAATTACCATAGGATCCAGCAATCCCACTTCTGGGCATATACCCAGAGAAAACCATAAATCACAAAGACACATTCACCACAATGTTCATTGCAGCACTATTTACAATAGCCAGGTAATGGAAGCAACCTAAATGCCCACAGACAGACGAATGGATAAAGATGTGGTACATATATAAAATGGAATATTACTCAGCCAAAAAAAGGAATGAAACTGGGTCATTTGTAGAGAAGTTGATGGATGTAGAGACTGTCATACAGAGTGAAGTAAGTCAGAAAGAGAAAAACAAATATTGTATATTAAAGCCTATATGTGGAACCTAGAAAAATGGTACAGATGAACTGGTTTGCAGGGCAGAAATAGAGACACAGAGGTAGAGAACAAACGTATGGACACAAAGTGTGGGAAGCCATGGGGTGGTGGTGGTGGGATGAGTTGGGAGATTGGGATTGACCTGTATACATGTTTATGCATAAAATAGATAACTAATAATAACCTACTGTATAAAAAAATAAATTAAATTAAATTTCAAAATTTTTAAAAATAAAATGTAAAAATAAAACAGAAAAAAAGTTCTTCCATTCACACTGATGTATTTATAAGAATGAATTATTTCCATGCTTATATCCATAAATACATAAAAGAGGAATAAAATCTAACTTGAACCAAAAAAGAAAAAAAAACTGAACCTAACATTTATACAGAGGAAAACACTACCAAGGCACTTGCTCCAGTGGTAAACAATTCTGAAATTGGTCAGAGGTGGGGAATCATCTCCCATACAGCCAGCAGCCCCGCCCGCCCACGCAAGGAGCGTCCTTATTGCAAAGCTGGGGGACCGTGCCGAGGCCTCTGTGAGTAAACGTGAGCTGAGCCCCAGGCCAGCTGCTGCTGAACTCTTCCCACCCTTCCCAGGTGAAACACCTGAATATGTACAAGGGCTTGAAAGCCTAGAGGAAGGGCCGTGGAGCCACACCAGCGACAGCACGCAGGCCAACTTGGTGCCTGCAGGTCAGCCAGGATGGTCCTGGCCACGGGCGCTCTTCTGGAAGCTTTCCATTGCCCTGCCTGAGATACCCCTCCTGTCCCGGCCCCCACTCCTTTTTTTCCTTCCTCACCTCAGCCCGGAGAGATATTCCAGTGGAAGTTATGGGTGACACATCCTCTTCTTTACAGGTGGCAGCCTGGCAACTCCTGCCGAAAGTACAGCAGAGACCCACTCACACCGGGCCCCCCACAAAGCCGTGGACCCTCACACCCTCCCACCAGCACAGCCCCGAGACTGCTGACGGGGCAGAGAATATGCAGTCAGGCACAGCTGCAGGGGCTATTGCTGCCTGGAGTGCTGTTTATATTGACCTAAACCCAGGCACACCTGGGGAGGGCTTGCCGGCAGGGTCAGGCTGCCCAGGTCAGCTAAACCTCAGCCCTCGGGGAATCACATTGCAGAAAATGGACCTCGCTAAGACAGAATATTCGCCAAGGAAAAAAAGGACACAATGCCATTTGCAGCACCGTAGATGAGTCTCGAGGTAATCACGTGACTTGGAGTAAGTCAGAAAGTGAAAGACACATATCATATCATATCACTTATAGGTGTTACCTATAAATTGATACCAGGGCAGATATTTCCACGGAGAAGGGCAATCACAGATTCATTAAACAAACTTATGGTTCACCAAAGGAAAGGTGTGAGGATTGAATTCATTACGATATTGGGGTTAACAGACATATACAAACACAGTAGACGTATAGATTCACCAAAGACCTACGGAGTACCAAGAGAAGACTACTCAACATTCTGTCATAACGTACATGGGAAAAGGATCCCAGGAAGAACAGACATATGTATATGTGTAAAAGAACCACCTCTTGCACACCTACAACAAGCTAAACGTTGTACTCAAACTTGCTGTAATAAAAAATAAAAAATTAAATTAAAAACACGAACAAGAAGTAGTGAGACAAACTTGAGGGGCTTTCTCCTGGCACATTCCGTTCTACATTCCAATCCAGAACGCGACTTCCATTGAGGCTCTGCTGCCCTAGTAAGCAGATTTGGTAAGGGAGAACTGCTGCCACCTTGTGGCCGTTTCACACAACAGCAGCTTTAATCCCAGCGCTAATGGTCAGTGGATATTCCAAATCATTACAGGCCTGTAAATGACACCTGCCCTGAAAACATATCCTGGGGTCATATATCGACCAAAAAATTCAAAAGACGTCCATATTTCAAAACGACAGTTTCAAGAGGCATATTTCACGCACATTAGTGTTCTGCTT